>NW_028232188.1:0-111233 GCF_054491065.1 Syngnathus leptorhynchus | reverse complement strand
GGCTAGGGAGTATCGAGTTGATCATTATACATGAAGAAATAACCAATTTCATCGTTTGGTTTATGTTTTACACGCGTTTTAAATTTTATTGCCGAAATCGCTTTTTCTCGCCGAGATAAGCACGTTTTCTGAAATGCCGCTCTCCCGTCACTCTGGTTAAAGTGTTATGAAAAAATAGGCTGTTGGGGGCTAGGGAGTATCGAGTTGATCATTATACATGAAGAAATAACCAATTTCATCGTTTGGTTTATGTTTTACACGCGTTTTAAATTTTATTGCCGAAATCGCTTTTTCTCGCCGAGATAAGCACGTTTTCTGAAATGCCGCTCTCCCGTTACTCTGGTTAAAGTGTTATGAAAAAAAAGGCTGTTGGGGGCTAGGGAGTATCGAGTTGATCATTATACATGAAGAAATAACCAATTTCATCGTTTGGTTTATGTTTTACACGCGTTTTAAATTTTATTGCCGAAATCGCTTTTTCTCGCCGAGATAAGCACGTTTTCTGAAATGCCGCTCTCCCGTCACTCTGGTTAAAGTGTTATGAAAAAAAAGGCTGTTGGGGGCTAGGGAGTATCGAGTTGATCATTATACATGAAGAAATAACCAATTTCATCGTTTGGTTTATGTTTTACACGCGTTTTAAATTTTATTACGGAAATCGCTTTTTCTCGCCGAGATAAGCACGTTTTCTGAAATGCCGCTCTCCCGTCACTCTGGTTAAAGTGTTATGAAAAAAAAAGACTGTTGGGGGCTAGGGAGTATCGAGTTGATCATTATACATGAAGAAATAACCAATTTCATCGTTTGGTTTATGTTTTACACGCGTTTTAAATTTTATTGCCGAAATCGCTTTTTCTCGCCGAGATAAGCACGTTTTCTGAAATGCCGCTCTCCCGTCACTCTGGTTAAAGTGTTATGAAAAAAAAGGCAGTTGGGGGCTAGGGAGTATCGAGTTGATCATTATACATGAAGAAATAACCAATTTCATCGTTTGGTTTATGTTTTACACGCGTTTTAAATTTTATTGCCGAAATCGCTTTTTCTCGCCGAGATAAGCACGTTTTCTGAAATGCCGCTCTCCCATCACTCTGGTTAAAGTGTTATGAAAAAAAAGGCTGTTGGGGGCTAGGGAGTATCGAGTTGATCATTATACATGAAGAAATAACCAATTTCATCGTTTGGTTTATGTTTTACACGCGTTTTAAATTTTATTGCCGAAATCGCTTTTTCTCGCCGAGATAAGCACGTTTTCTGAAATGCCGCTCTCCCGTCACTCTGGTTAAAGTGTTGTGAAAAAAAAGGCTGTTGGGGGCTAGGGAGTATCGAGTTGATCATTATACATGAAGAAATAACCAATTTCATCGTTTGGTTTATGTTTTACACGCGTTTTAAATTTTATTGCCGAAATCGCTTTTTCTCGCCGAGATAAGCACGTTTTCTGAAATGCCGCTCTCCCGTCACTCTGGTTAAAGTGTTATGAAAAAAAAGGCTGTTGGGGGCTAGGGAGTATCGAGTTGATCATTATACATGAAGAAATAACCAATTTCATCGTTTGGTTTATGTTTTACACGCGTTTTAAATTTTATTGCCGAAATCGCTTTTTCTCGCCGAGATAAGCACGTTTTCTGAAATGCCGCTCTCCCGTCACTCTGGTTAAAGTGTTATGAAAAAAAAGGCTGTTGGGGGCTAGGGAGTATCGAGTTGATCATTATACATGAAGAAATAACCAATTTCATCGTTTGGTTTATGTTTTACACGCGTTTTAAATTTTATTGCCGAAATCGCTTTTTCTCGCCGAGATAAGCACGTTTTCTGAAATGCCGCTCTCCCGTCACTCTGGTTAAAGTGTTGTGAAAAAAAAGGCTGTTGGGGGCTAGGGAGTATCGAGTTGATCATTATACATGAAGAAATAACCAATTTCATCGTTTGGTTTATGTTTTACACGCGTTTTAAATTTTATTGCCGAAATCGCTTTTTCTCGCCGAGATAAGCACGTTTTCTGAAATGCCGCTCTCCCGTCACTCTGGTTAAAGTGTTATGAAAAAAAAGGCTGTTGGGGGCTAGGGAGTATCGAGTTGATCATTATACATGAAGAAATAACCAATTTCATCGTTTGGTTTATGTTTTACACGCGTTTTAAATTTTATTGCCGAAATCGCTTTTTCTCGCCGAGATAAGCACGTTTTCTGAAATGCCGCTCTCCCGTCACTCTGGTTAAAGTGTTATGAAAAAAAAGGCTGTTGGGGGCTAGGGAGTATCGAGTTGATCATTATACATGAAGAAATAACCAATTTCCTCGTTTGGTTTATGTTTTACACGCGTTTTAAATTTTATTGCCGAAATCGCTTTTTCTCGCCGAGATAAGCACGTTTTCTGAAATGCCGCTCTCCCGTCACTCTGGTTAAAGTGTTATGAAAAAAAAGGCTGTTGGGGGCTAGGGAGTATCGAGTTGATCATTATACATGAAGAAATAACCAATTTCATCGTTTGGTTTATGTTTTACACGCGTTTTAAATTTTATTGCCGAAATCGCTTTTTCTCGCCGAGATAAGCACGTTTTCTGAAATGCCGCTCTCCCGTCACTCTGGTTAAAGTGTTATGAACAAAAAGGCTGTTGGGGGCTAGGGAGTATCGAGTTGATCATTATACATGAAGAAATTACCAGTTTCATCGTTTGGTTTATGTTTTACACGCGTTTTAAATTTTATTGCCGAAATCGCTTTTTCTCGCCGAGATAAGCACGTTTTCTGAAATGCCGCTCTCCCGTCACTCTGGTTAAAGTGTTATGAAAAAAAAGGCTGTTGGGGGCTAGGGAGTATCGAGTTGATCATTATACATGAAGAAATAACCAATTTCATCGTTTGGTTTATGTTTTACACGCGTTTTAAATTTTATTGCCGAAATCGCTTTTTCTCGCCGAGATAAGCACGTTTTCTGAAATGCCGCTCTCCCGTCACTCTGGTTAAAGTGTTATGAAAAAAAAGGCTGTTGGGGGCTAGGGAGTATCGAGTTGATCATTATACATGAAGAAATAACCAATTTCATCGTTTGGTTTATGTTTTACACGCGTTTTAAATTTTATTGCCGAAATCGCTTTTTCTCGCCGAGATAAGCACGTTTTCTGAAATGCCGCTCTCCCGTCACTCTGGTTAAAGTGTTATGAAAAAAAAGGCTGTTGGGGGCTAGGGAGTATCGAGTTGATCATTATACATGAAGAAATAACCAATTTCATCGTTTGGTTTATGTTTTACACGCGTTTTAAATTTTATTGCCGAAATCGCTTTTTCTCGCCGAGATAAGCACGTTTTCTGAAATGCCGCTCCCCCGTCACTCTGGTTAAAGTGTTATGAAAAAAAAGGCTGTTGGGGGCTAGGGAGTATCGAGTTGATCATTATACATGAAGAAATAACCAATTTCATCGTTTGGTTTATGTTTTACACGCGTTTTAAATTTTATTGCCGAAATCGCTTTTTCTCGCCGAGATAAGCACGTTTTCTGAAATGCCGCTCTCCCGTCACTCTGGTTAAAGTGTTATGAAAAAAAAGGCTGTTGGGGGCTAGGGAGTATCGAGTTGATCATTATACATGAAGAAATAACCAATTTCATCGTTTGGTTTATGTTTTACACGCGTTTTAAATTTTATTGCCGAAATCGCTTTTTCTCGCCGAGATAAGCACGTTTTCTGAAATGCCGCTCTCCCGTCACTCTGGTTAAAGTGTTATGAAAAAAAAGGCTGTTGGGGGCTAGGGAGTATCGAGTTAATCATTATACATGAAGAAATAACCAATTTCATCGTTTGGTTTATGTTTTACACGCGTTTTAAATTTTATTGCCGAAATCGCTTTTTCTCGCCGAGATAAGCACGTTTTCTGAAATGCCGCTCTCCCGTCACTCTGGTTAAAGTGTTATGAAAAAAAAGGCTGTTGGGGGCTAGGGAGTATCGAGTTGATCATTATACATGAAGAAATAACCAATTTCATCGTTTGGTTTATGTTTTACACGCGTTTTAAATTTTATTGCCGAAATCGCTTTTTCTCGCCGAGATAAGCACGTTTTCTGAAATGCCGCTCTCCCGTCACTCTGGTTAAAGTGTTATGAAAAAAAAGGCTGTTGGGGGCTAGGGAGTATCGAGTTGATCATTATACATGAAGAAATAACCAATTTCATCGTTTGGTTTATGTTTTACACGCGTTTTAAATTTTATTGCCGAAATCGCTTTTTCTCGCCGAGATAAGCACGTTTTCTGAAATGCCGCTCTCCCGTCACTCTGGTTAAAGTGTTATGAAAAAAAAGGCTGTTGAGGGCTAGGGAGTATCGAGTTGATCATTATACATGAAGAAATAACCAATTTCATCGTTTGGTTTATGTTTTACACGCGTTTTAAATTTTATTGCCGAAATCGCTTTTTCTCGCCAAGATAAGCACGTTTTCTGAAATGCCACTCTCCCGTCACTCTGGTTAAAGTGTTATGAAAAAAAAGGCTGTTGGGGGCTAGGGAGTATCGAGTTGATCATTATACATGAAGAAATAACCAATTTCATCGTTTGGTTTATGTTTTACACGCGTTTTAAATTTTATTGCCGAAATCGCTTTTTCTCGCCGAGATAAGCACGTTTTCTGAAATGCCGCTCTCCCGTCACTCTGGTTAAAGTGTTATGAAAAAAAAGGCTGTTGGGGGCTAGGGAGTATCGAGTTGATCATTATACATGAAGAAATAACCAATTTCAACGTTTGGTTTATGTTTTACACGCGTTTTAAATTTTATTGCCGAAATCGCTTTTTCTCGCCGAGATAAGCACGTTTTCTGAAATGCCGCTCTCCCGTCACTCTGGTTAAAGTGTTATGAAAAAAAAGGCTGTTGGGGGCTAGGGAGTATCGAGTTGATCATTATACATGAAGAAATAACCAATTTCATCGTTTGGTTTATGTTTTACACGCGTTTTAAATTTTATTGCCGAAATCGCTTTTTCTCGCCGAGATAAGCACGTTTTCTGAAATGCCGCTCTCCCGTCACTCTGGTTAAAGTGTTATGAAAAAAAAGGCTGTTGGGGGCTAGGGAGTATCGAGTTGATCATTATACATGAAGAAATAACCAATTTCATCGTTTGGTTTATGTTTTACACGCGTTTTAAATTTTATTGCCGAACGCTTTTTCTCGCCGAGATAAGCACGTTTTCTGAAATGCCGCTCTCCCGTCACTCTGGTTAAAGTGTTATGAAAAAAAAGGCAGTTGGGGGCTAGGGAGTATCGAGTTGATCATTATACATGAAGAAATAACCAATTTCATCGTTTGGTTTATGTTTTACACGCGTTTTAAATTTTATTGCCGAAATCGCTTTTTCTCGCCGAGATAAGCACGTTTTCTGAAATGCCGCTCTCCCGTCACTCTGGTTAAAGTGTTATGAAAAAAAAGGCTGTTGGGGGCTAGGGAGTATCGAGTTGATCATTATACATGAAGAAATAACCAATTTCATCGTTTGGTTTATGTTTTACACGCGTTTTAAATTTTATTGCCGAAATCGCTTTTTCTCGCCGAGATAAGCACGTTTTCTGAAATGCCGCTCTCCCGTCACTCTGGTTAAAGTGTTATGAAAAAAAAGGCTGTTGGGGGCTAGGGAGTATCGAGTTGATCATTATACATGAAGAAATAACCAATTTCATCGTTTGGTTTATGTTTTACACGCGTTTTAAATTTTATTGCCGAAATCGCTTTTTCTCGCCGAGATAAGCACGTTTTCTGAAATGCCGCTCTCCCGTCACTCTGGTTAAAGTGTTATGAAAAAAAAGGCAGTTGGGGGCTAGGGAGTATCGAGTTGATCATTATACATGAAGAAATAACCAATTTCATCGTTTGGTTTATGTTTTACACGCGTTTTAAATGTTATTGCCGAAATCGCTTTTTCTCGCCGAGATAAGCACGTTTTCTGAAATGCCGCTCTCCCATCACTCTGGTTAAAGTGTTATGAAAAAAAAGGCTGTTGGGGGCTAGGGAGTATCGAGTTGATCATTATATATGAAGAAATAACCAATTTCATCGTTTGGTTTATGTTTTACACGCGTTTTAAATTTTATTGCCGAGATCGCTTTTTCTCGCCGAGATAAGCACGTTTTCTGAAATGCCGCTCTCCCGTCACTCTGGTTAAAGTGTTATGAAAAAAAGGCTGTTGGGGGCTAGGGAGTATCGAGTTGATCATTATACATGAAGAAATAACCAATTTCATCGTTTGGTTTATGTTTTACACGCGTTTTAAATTTTATTGCCGAAATCGCTTTTTCTCGCCGAGATAAGCACGTTTTCTGAAATGCCGCTCTCCCGTCACTCTGGTTAAAGTGTTATGAAAAAAAAGGCTGTTGGGGGCTAGGGAGTATCGAGTTGATCATTATACATGAAGAAATAACCAATTTCATCGTTTGGTTTATGTTTTACACGCGTTTTAAATTTTATTGCCGAAATCGCTTTTTCTCGCCGAGATAAGCACGTTTTCTGAAATGCCGCTCTCCCGTCACTCTGGTTAAAGTGTTATGAAAAAAAAGGCTGTTGGGGGCTAGGGAGTATCGAGTTGATCATTATACATGAAGAAATAACCAATTTCATCGTTTGGTTTATGTTTTACACGCGTTTTAAATTTTATTGCCGAAATCGCTTTTTCTCGCCGAGATAAGCACGTTTTCTGAAATGCCGCTCTCCCGTCACTCTGGTTAAAGTGTTATGAAAAAAAAGGCTGTTGGGGGCTAGGGAGTATCGAGTTGATCATTATACATGAAGAAATAACCAATTTCATCGTTTGGTTTATGTTTTACACGCGTTTTAAATTTTATTGCCGAAATCGCTTTTTCTCGCCGAGATAAGCACGTTTTCTGAAATGCCGCTCTCCCATCACTCTGGTTAAAGTGTTATGAAAAAAAAGGCTGTTGGGGGCTAGGGAGTATCGAGTTGATCATTATACATGAAGAAATAACCAATTTCATCGTTTGGTTTATGTTTTACACGCGTTTTAAATTTTATTGCCGAGATCGCTTTTTCTCGCCGAGATAAGCACGTTTTCTGAAATGCCGCTCTCCCGTCACTCTGGTTAAAGTGTTATGAAAAAAAAGGCTGTTGGGGGCTAGGGAGTATCGAGTTGATCATTATACATGAAGAAATAACCAATTTCATCGTTTGGTTTATGTTTTACACGCGTTTTAAATTTTATTGCCGAAATCGCTTTTTCTCGCCGAGATAAGCACGTTTTCTGAAATGCCGCTCTCCCGTCACTCTGGTTAAAGTGTTATGAAAAAAAAGGCTGTTGGGGGCTAGGGAGTATCGAGTTGATCATTATACATGAAGAAATAACCAATTTCATCGTTTGGTTTATGTTTTACACGCGTTTTAAATTTTATTGCCGAAATCGCTTTTTCTCGCCGAGATAAGCACGTTTTCTGAAATGCCGCTCTCCCGTCACTCTGGTTAAAGTGTTATGAAAAAAAAGGCTGTCGGGGGCTAGGGAGTATCGAGTTGATCATTATACATGAAGAAATAACCAATTTCATCGTTTGGTTTATGTTTTACACGCGTTTTAAATTTTATTGCCGAAATCGCTTTTTCTCGCCGAGATAAGCACGTTTTCTGAAATGCCGCTCTCCCGTCACTCTGGTTAAAGTGTTATGAAAAAAAAGGCTGTTGGGGGCTAGGGAGTATCGAGTTGATCATTATACATGAAGAAATTACCAATTTCATCGTTTGGTTTATGTTTTACACGCGTTTTAAATTTTATTGCCGAAATCGCTTTTTCTCGCCGAGATAAGCACGTTTTCTGAAATGCCGCTCTCCCGTCACTCTGGTTAAAGTGTTATGAAAAAAAAGGCTGTTGGGGGCTAGGGAGTATCGAGTTGATCATTATACATGAAGAAATAACCAATTTCATCGTTTGGTTTATGTTTTACACGCGTTTTAAATTTTATTGCCGAAATCGCTTTTTCTCGCCGAGATAAGCACGTTTTCTGAAATGCCGCTCTCCCGTCACTCTGGTTAAAGTGTTATGAAAAAAAAGGCTGTTGGGGGCTAGGGAGTATCGAGTTGATCATTATACATGAAGAAATAACCAATTTCATCGTTTGGTTTATGTTTTACACGCGTTTTAAATTTTATTGCCGAAATCGCTTTTTCTCGCCGAGATAAGCACGTTTTCTGAAATGCCGCTCTCCCGTCACTCTGGTTAAAGTGTTATGAAAAAAAAGGCTGTTGGGGGCTAGGGAGTATCGAGTTGATCATTATACATGAAGAAATAACCAATTTCATCGTTTGGTTTATGTTTTACACGCTGCTGAGCTCCAGCTGGATGTGTAAAAAGAACCGGGCTGGTTAAAAAAAGAACCGGGCGACCCGGTAAAATTGCTTAGCCGGGGCTCTGGAAGCTTAACACGGCGTGATCTTGTCCAAAAAGCCGCTGCTGAGCTCCAGCTGGAAGTGTAAAAAGAACCGGGCTGGTTAAAAAAAAGAACCGGGCGACCCGGTAAAATTGCTTAGCCGGGGCTCTGGAAGCCTAACACGGCGTGATCTTGTCGAAAAAGCCGCTGCTGAGCTCCAGCTGGAAGTGTAAAAAGAACCGGGCTGGTTAAAAAAAAGAACCGGGCGGCCCGGTAAAATTGCCTAGCCGGGGTCCTGGAAGCCTAACCCGGCGTGATACTGTGCAAAAAGCCGCTGCTGAGCTCCAGCTGGAAGTGTAAAAAGAACCGGGCTGGTTAAAAAAAGAACCGGGCGACCCGGTAAAATTGCTTAGCCGGGGCTCTGGAAGCCTAACACGGCGTGATCTTGTCCAAAAAGCCGCTGCTGAGCTCCAGCTGGAAGTGTAAAAAGAACCGGGCTGGTTAAAAAAAAGAACCGGGCGGCCCGTTAAAATTGCTTAGCCGGGGCTCTGGAAGCCTAACCAGGCGTGATCTTGTCCAAAAAGCCGCTCGTGAGCTCCAGCTGGAAGTGTAAAAAGAACCGGGCTGGTTAAAAAAAAAGAACCGGGCGGCCCGGTAAAATTGCTTAGCCGGGGCTCTGGAAGCCTAACACGGCGTGATCTTGTCCCAAAAGCCGCTCGTGAGCTCCAGCTGGAAGTGTAAAAAGAACCGGGCTGGTTCAAAAAAAGAACCGGGCGGCCCGGTAGAATTGCTTAGAAGAGGTCCTGGAAGCCTAACCCGGCGTGATCTTGCGCCAAAAGCCGCTGCTGAGCTCCAGCTGGAAGTGTAAAAAGAACCGGGCTGGTTCAAAAAAAGAACCGGGCGGCCCGGTAAAATTGCTTAGCCGGGGTCCTGGAAGCCTAACGCGGCGTGATCTTGCCCGAAAGTTGGCCTCTATACTTCCATATTAGGTACCAGGCGCTCAGAGCCAACTTGGCGAAAATTTTCTAAGTGCCCACGGCTCTGCGGGGATTGTGCGTCCGACCCGCGCCGGTTCTCCAGCCGGCCTGAAATAACGCAAAACCAGCCTCTCCCCCTGGAGCTCACAGCCAAAGGCGAAACTTTTCTATGTGCCTACGGCTCTGCGAGCTTTTGAGTCCGCCCCGCGCCATTTCGTCGGTCGGCCTCAAAAAGCGAAAAATAAGCCTCTCTCCCTGGAGCTCGACTCGAGTTGATCATTATACATGAAGAAATAACCAATTTCATCGTTTGGTTTATGTTTTACACGCGTTTTAAATTTTATTGCCGAAATCGCTTTTTCTCGCCGAGATAAGCACGTTTTCTGAAATGCCGCTCTCCCGTCACTCTGGTTAAAGTGTTATGGAAAAAAAAGGCTGTTGGGGGCTAGGGAGTATCGAGTTGATCATTATACATGAAGAAATAACCAATTTCATCGTTTGGTTTATGTTTTACACGCGTTTTAAATTTTATTGCCGAAATCGCTTTTTCTCGCCGAGATAAGCACGTTTTCTGAAATGCCGCTCTCCCGTCACTCTGGTTAAAGTGTTATGAAAAAAAAGGCTGTTGGGGGCTAGGGAGTATCGAGTTGATCATTATACATGAAGAAATAACCAATTTCATCGTTTGGTTTATGTTTTACACGCGTTTTAAATTTTATTGCCGAAATCGCTTTTTCTCGCCGAGATAAGCACGTTTTCTGAAATGCCGCTCTCCCGTCACTCTGGTTAAAGTGTTATGAAAAAAAAGGCTGTTGGGGGCTAGGGAGTATCGAGTTGATCATTATACATGAAGAAATAACCAATTTCATCGTTTGGTTTATGTTTTACACGCGTTTTAAATTTTATTGCCGAAATCGCTTTTTCTCGCCGAGATAAGCACGTTTTCTGAAATGCCGCTCTCCCGTCACTCTGGTTAAAGTGTTATGAAAAAAAAGGCTGTTGGGGGCTAGGGAGTATCGAGTTGATCATTATACATGAAGAAATAACCAATTTCATCGTTTGGTTTATGTTTTACACGCGTTTTAAATTTTATTGCCGAAATCGCTTTTTCTCGCCGAGATAAGCACGTTTTCTGAAATGCCGCTCTCCCGTCACTCTGGTTAAAGTGTTATGAAAAAAAAGGCTGTTGGGGGCTAGGGAGTATCGAGTTGATCATTATACATGAAGAAATAACCAATTTCATCGTTTGGTTTATGTTTTACACGCGTTTTAAATTTTATTGCCGAAATCGCTTTTTCTCGCCGAGATAAGCACGTTTTCTGAAATGCCGCTCTCCCGTCACTCTGGTTAAAGTGTTATGAAAAAAAAGGCTGTCGGGGGCTAGGGAGTATCGAGTTGATCATTATACATGAAGAAATAACCAATTTCATCGTTTGGTTTATGTTTTACACGCGTTTTAAATTTTATTGCCGAAATCGCTTTTTCTCGCCGAGATAAGCACGTTTTCTGAAATGCCGCTCTCCCGTCACTCTGGTTAAAGTGTTATGAAAAAAAAGGCTGTTGGGGGCTAGGGAGTATCGAGTTGATCATTATACATGAAGAAATTACCAATTTCATCGTTTGGTTTATGTTTTACACGCGTTTTAAATTTTATTGCCGAAATCGCTTTTTCTCGCCGAGATAAGCACGTTTTCTGAAATGCCGCTCTCCCGTCACTCTGGTTAAAGTGTTATGAAAAAAAAGGCTGTTGGGGGCTAGGGAGTATCGAGTTGATCATTATACATGAAGAAATAACCAATTTCATCGTTTGGTTTATGTTTTACACGCGTTTTAAATTTTATTGCCGAAATCGCTTTTTCTCGCCGAGATAAGCACGTTTTCTGAAATGCCGCTCTCCCGTCACTCTGGTTAAAGTGTTATGAAAAAAAAGGCTGTTGGGGGCTAGGGAGTATCGAGTTGATCATTATACATGAAGAAATAACCAATTTCATCGTTTGGTTTATGTTTTACACGCGTTTTAAATTTTATTGCCGAAATCGCTTTTTCTCGCCGAGATAAGCACGTTTTCTGAAATGCCGCTCTCCCGTCACTCTGGTTAAAGTGTTATGAAAAAAAAGGCTGTTGGGGGCTAGGGAGTATCGAGTTGATCATTATACATGAAGAAATAACCAATTTCATCGTTTGGTTTATGTTTTACACGCGTTTTAAATTTTATTGCCGAAATCGCTTTTTCTCGCCGAGATAAGCACGTTTTCTGAAATGCCGCTCTCCCGTCACTCTGGTTAAAGTGTTATGAAAAAAAAGGCTGTTGGGGGCTAGGGAGTATCGAGTTGATCATTATACATGAAGAAATAACCAATTTCATCGTTTGGTTTATGTTTTACACGCGTTTTAAATTTTATTGCCGAAATCGCTTTTTCTCGCCGAGATAAGCACGTTTTCTGAAATGCCGCTCTCCCGTCACTCTGGTTAAAGTGTTATGAAAAAAAAGGCTGTTGGGGGCTAGGGAGTATCGAGTTGATCATTATACATGAAGAAATAACCAATTTCATCGTTTGGTTTATGTTTTACACGCTGCTGAGCTCCAGCTGGATGTGTAAAAAGAACCGGGCTGGTTAAAAAAAGAACCGGGCGACCCGGTAAAATTGCTTAGCCGGGGCTCTGGAAGCCTAACACGGCGTGATCTTGTCCAAAAAGCAGCTGCTGAGCTACAGCTGGAAGTGTAAAAAGAACCGGGCTGGTTAAAAAAAAGAACCGGGCGACCCGGTAAAATTGCTTAGCCGGGGCTCTGGAAGCCTAACACGGCGTGATCTTTTCCAAAAAGCCGCTGCTGAGCTCCAGCTGGAAGTGTAAAAAGAACCGGGCTGGTTAAAAAAAAGAACCGGGCGGCCCGGTAAAATTGCCTAGCCGGGGTCCTGGAAGCCTAACCCGGCGTGATACTGTGCAAAAAGGTGCTGCTGAGCTCCAGCTGGAAGTGTAAAAAGAACCGGGCTGGTTAAAAAAAGAACCGGGCGACCCGGTAAAATTGCTTAGCCGGGGCTCTGGAAGCCTAACACGGCGTGATCTTGTCCAAAAAGCCGCTGCTGAGCTCCAGCTGGAAGTGTAAAAAGAACCGGGCTGGTTAAAAAAAAGAACCGGGCGGCCCGTTAAAATTGCTTAGCCGGGGCTCTGGAAGCCTAACCAGGCGTGATCTTGTCCAAAAAGCCGCTCGTGAGCTCCAGCTGGAAGTGTAAAAAGAACCGGGCTGGTTAAAAAAAAGAACCGGGCGGCCAGGTAAAATTGCTTAGCCGGGGTCCTGGAAGCCTAACCCGGCGTGATATTGTCCGAAAAGCCGCTGCTGAGCTCCAGCTGGAAGTGTAAAAAGAACCGGGCTGGTTAAAAAAAAAAGAACCGGGCGGGCCGGTAAAATTGCTTAGCCGGGGCTCTGGAAGCCTAACACGGCGTGATCTTGTCCCAAAAGCCGCTCGTGAGCTCCAGCTGGAAGTGTAAAAAGAACCGGGCTGGTTCAAAAAAAGAACCGGGCGGCCCGGTAGAATTGCTTAGCCGAGGTCCTGGAAGCCTAACCCGGCGTGATCTTGCGCCAAAAGCCGCTGCTGAGCTCCAGCTGGAAGTGTAAAAAGAACCGGGCTGGTTCAAAAAAAGAACCGGGCGGCCCGGTAAAATTGCTTAGCCGGGGTCCTGGAAGCCTAACGCGGCGTGATCTTGCCCGAAAGTCGGCCTCTATACTTCCATATTAGGTACCAGGCGCTCAGAGCCAACTTGGCGAAAATTTTCTAAGTGCCCACGGCTCTGCGGGGATTGTGCGTCCGACCCGCGCCGGTTCTCCAGCCGGCCTGAAATAACGCAAAACCAGCCTCTCCCCCTGGAGCTCACAGCCAAAGGCGAAACTTTTCTAAGTGCCTACGGCTCTGCGAGCTTTTGAGTCCGCCCCGCGCCGTTAAGTCGGTCGGCCTCAAAAAGCGAAAAATCAGCCTCTCTCCCTGGAGCTCGACTCGAGTTGATCATTATACATGAAGAAATAACCAATTTCATCGTTTGGTTTATGTTTTACACGCGTTTTAAATTTTATTGCCGAAATCGCTTTTTCTCGCCGAGATAAGCACGTTTTCTGAAATGCCGCTCTCCCGTCACTCTGGTTAAAGTGTTATGAAAAAAAAGGCTGTTGGGGGCTAGGGAGTATCGAGTTGATCATTATACATGAAGAAATAACCAATTTCATCGTTTGGTTTATGTTTTACACGCGTTTTAAATTTTATTGCCGAAATCGCTTTTTCTCGCCGAGATAAGCACGTTTTCTGAAATGCCGCTCTCCCGTCACTCTGGTTAAAGTGTTATGAAAAAAAAGGCTGTTGGGGGCTAGGGAGTATCGAGTTGATCATTATACATGAAGAAATAACCAATTTCATCGTTTGGTTTATGTTTTACACGCGTTTTAAATTTTATTGCCGAAATCGCTTTTTCTCGCCGAGATAAGCACGTTTTCTGAAATGCCGCTCTCCCGTCACTCTGGTTAAAGTGTTATGAAAAAAAAGGCTGTTGGGGGCTAGGGAGTATCGAGTTGATCATTATACATGAAGAAATAACCAATTTCATCGTTTGGTTTATGTTTTACACGCGTTTTAAATTTTATTGCCGAAATCGCTTTTTCTCGCCGAGATAAGCACGTTTTCTGAAATGCCGCTCTGCCGTCACTCTGGTTAAAGTGTTATGAAAAAAAAGGCTGTTGGGGGCTAGGGAGTATCGAGTTGATCATTATACATGAAGAAATAACCAATTTCATCGTTTGGTTTATGTTTTACACGCGTTTTAAATTTTATTGCCGAAATCGCTTTTTCTCGCCAAGATAAGCACGTTTTCTGAAAGGCCGCTCTCCCGTCACTCTGGTTAAAGTGTTATGAAAAAAAAGGCTGTTGGGGGCTAGGGAGTATCGAGTTGATCATTATACATGAAGAAATAACCAATTTCATCGTTTGGTTTATGTTTTACACGCGTTTTAAATTTTATTGCCGAAATCGCTTTTTCTCGCCGAGATAAGCACGTTTTCTGAAATGCCGCTCTCCCGTCACTCTGGTTAAAGTGTTATGAAAAAAAAGGCTGTTGGGGGCTAGGGAGTATCGAGTTGATCATTATACATGAAGAAATTACCAATTTCATCGTTTGGTTTATGTTTTACACGCGTTTTAAATTTTATTGCCGAAATCGCTTTTTCTCGCCGAGATAAGCACGTTTTCTGAAATGCCGCTCTCCCGTCACTCTGGTTAAAGTGTTATGAAAAAAAAGGCTGTTGGGGGCTAGGGAGTATCGAGTTGATCATTATACATGAAGAAATAACCAATTTCATCGTTTGGTTTATGTTTTACACGCGTTTTAAATTTTATTGCCGAAATCGCTTTTTCTCGCCGAGATAAGCACGTTTTCTGAAATGCCGCTCTCCCGTCACTCTGGTTAAAGTGTTATGAAAAAAAAGGCTGTTGGGGGCTAGGGAGTATCGAGTTGATCATTATACATGAAGAAATAACCAATTTCATCGTTTGGTTTATGTTTTACACGCATTTTAAATTTTATTGCCGAAATCGCTTTTTCTCGCCGAGATAAGCACGTTTTCTGAAATGCCGCTCTCCCGTCACTCTGGTTAAAGTGTTTTGAAAAAAAAAGGCTGTTGGGGGCTAGGGAGTATCGAGTTGATCATTATACATGAAGAAATAACCAATTTCATCGTTTGGTTTATGTTTTACACGCGTTTTAAATTTTATTTCCGAAATCGCTTTTTCTCGCCGAGATAAGCACGTTTTCTGAAATGCCGCTCTCCCGTCACTCTGGTTAAAGTGTTATGAAAAAAAAGGCTGTTGGGGGCTAGGGAGTATCGAGTTGATCATTATACATGAAGAAATAACCAATTTCATCGTTTGGTTTATGTTTTACACGCATTTTAAATTTTATTGCCGAAATCGCTTTTTCTCGCCGAGATAAGCACGTTTTCTGAAATGCCGCTCTCCCGTCACTCTGGTTAAAGTGTTTTGAAAAAAAAGGCTGTTGGGGGCTAGGGAGTATCGAGTTGATCATTATACATGAAGAAATAACCAATTTCATCGTTTGGTTTATGTTTTACACGCGTTTTAAATTTTATTGCCGAAATCGCTTTTTCTCGCCGAGATAAGCACGTTTTCTGAAATGCCGCTCTCCCGTCACTCTGGTTAAAGTGTTATGAAAAAAAAGGCTGTTGGGGGCTAGGGAGTATCGAGTTGATCATTATACATGAAGAAATAACCAATTTCAACGTTTGGTTTATGTTTTACACGCGTTTTAAATTTTATTGCCGAAATCGCTTTTTCTCGCCGAGATAAGCACGTTTTCTGAAATGCCGCTCTCCCGTCACTCTGGTTAAAGTGTTATGAAAAAAAAGGCTGTTGGGGGCTAGGGAGTATCGAGTTGATCATTATACATGAAGAAATAACCAATTTCATCGTTTGGTTTATGTTTTACACGCGTTTTAAATTTTATTGCCGAAATCGCTTTTTCTCGCCGAGATAAGCACGTTTTCTGAAATGCCGCTCTCCCGTCACTCTGGTTAAAGTGTTATGAAAAAAAAGGCTGTTGGGGGCTAGGGAGTATCGAGTTGATCATTATACATGAAAAAATAACCAATTTCATCGTTTGGTTTATGTTTTACACGCGTTTTAAATTTTATTGCCGAAATCGCTTTTTCTCGCCGAGATAAGCACGTTTTCTGAAATGCCGCTCTCCCGTCACTCTGGTTAAAGTGTTATGAAAAAAAAGGCTGTTGGGGGCTAGGGAGTATCGAGTTGATCATTATACATGAAGAAATAACCAATTTCATCGTTTGGTTTATGTTTTACACGCGTTTTAAATTTTATTGCCGAACGCTTTTTCTCGCCGAGATAAGCACGTTTTCTGAAATGCCGCTCTCCCGTCACTCTGGTTAAAGTGTTATGAAAAAAAAGGCTGTTGGGGGCTAGGGAGTATCGAGTTGATCATTATACATGAAGAAATAACCAATTTCATCGTTTGGTTTATGTTTTACACGCGTTTTAAATTTTATTGCCGAAATCGCTTTTTCTCGCTGAGATAAGCACGTTTTCTGAAATGCCGCTCTCCCGTCACTCTGGTTAAAGTGTTATGAAAAAAAAGGCTGTTGGGGGCTAGGGAGTATCGAGTTGATCATTATACATGAAGAAATAACCAATTTCATCGTTTGGTTTATGTTTTACACGCGTTTTAAATTTTATTGCCGAAATCGCTTTTTCTCGCCGAGATAAGCACGTTTTCTGAAATGCCGCTCTCCCGTCACTCTGGTTAAAGTGTTATGAAAAAAAAGGCTGTTGGGGGCTAGGGAGTATCGAGTTGATCATTATACATGAAGAAATAACCAATTTCATCGTTTGGTTTATGTTTTACACGCGTTTTAAATTTTATTGCCGAAATCGCTTTTTCTCGCCGAGATAAGCACGTTTTCTGAAATGCCGCTCTCCCGTCACTCTGGTTAAAGTGTTATGAAAAAAAAGGCAGTTGGGGGCTAGGGAGTATCGAGTTGATCATTATACATGAAGAAATAACCAATTTCATCGTTTGGTTTATGTTTTACACGCGTTTTGAATTTTATTGCCGAAATCGCTTTTTCTCGCCGAGATAAGCACGTTTTCTGAAATGCCGCTCTCCCATCACTCTGGTTAAAGTGTTATGAAAAAAAAGGCTGTTGGGGGCTAGGGAGTATCGAGTTGATCATTATACATGAAGAAATAACCAATTTCATCGCTTGGTTTATGTTTTACACGCGTTTTAAATTTTATTGCCGAAATCGCTTTTTCTCGCCGAGATAAGCACGTTTTCTGAAATGCCGCTCTCCCGTCACTCTGGTTAAAGTGTTATGAAAAAAAAGGCTGTTGGGGGCTAGGGAGTATCGAGTTGATCATTATACATGAAGAAATAACCAATTTCATCGTTTGGTTTATGTTTTACACGCGTTTTAAATTTTATTGCCGAAATCGCTTTTTCTCGCCGAGATAAGCACGTTTTCTGAAATGCCGCTCTCCCGTCACTCTGGTTAAAGTGTTATGAAAAAAAAGGCTGTTGGGGGCTAGGGAGTATCGAGTTGATCATTATACATGAAGAAATAACCAATTTCATCGTTTGGTTTATGTTTTACACGCGTTTTAAATTTTATTGCCGAAATCGCTTTTTCTCGCCGAGATAAGCACGTTTTCTGAAATGCCGCTCTCCCGTCACTCTGGTTAAAGTGTTATGAAAAAAAAGGCTGTCGGGGGCTAGGGAGTATCGAGTTGATCATTATACATGAAGAAATAACCAATTTCATCGTTTGGTTTATGTTTTACACGCGTTTTAAATTTTATTGCCGAAATCGCTTTTTCTCGCCAAGATAAGCACGTTTTCTGAAATGCCGCTCTCCCGTCACTCTGGTTAAAGTGTTATGAAAAAAAAGGCTGTTGGGGGCTAGGGAGTATCGAGTTGATCATTATACATGAAGAAATTACCAATTTCATCGTTTGGTTTATGTTTTACACGCGTTTTAAATTTTATTGCCGAAATCGCTTTTTCTCGCCGAGATAAGCACGTTTTCTGAAATGCCGCTCTCCCGTCACTCTGGTTAAAGTGTTATGAAAAAAAAGGCTGTTGGGGGCTAGGGAGTATCGAGTTGATCATTATACATGAAGAAATAACCAATTTCATCGTTTGGTTTATGTTTTACACGCGTTTTAAATTTTATTGCCGAAATCGCTTTTTCTCGCCGAGATAAGCACGTTTTCTGAAATGCCGCTCTCCCGTCACTCTGGTTAAAGTGTTATGAAAAAAAAGGCTGTTGGGGGCTAGGGAGTATCGAGTTGATCATTATACATGAAGAAATAACCAATTTCATCGTTTGGTTTATGTTTTACACGCGTTTTAAATTTTATTGCCGAAATCGCTTTTTCTCGCCGAGATAAGCACGTTTTCTGAAATGCCGCTCTCCCGTCACTCTGGTTAAAGTGTTATGAAAAAAAAGGCTGTTGGGGGCTAGGGAGTATCGAGTTGATCATTATACATGAAGAAATAACCAATTTCATCGTTTGGTTTATGTTTTACACGCGTTTTAAATTTTATTGCCGAAATCGCTTTTTCTCGCCGAGATAAGCACGTTTTCTGAAATGCCGCTCTCCCGTCACTCTGGTTAAAGTGTTATGAAAAAAAAGGCTGTTGGGGGCTAGGGAGTATCGAGTTGATCATTATACATGAAGAAATAACCAATTTCATCGTTTGGTTTATGTTTTACACGCGTTTTAAATTTTATTGCCGAAATCGCTTTTTCTCGCCGAGATAAGCACGTTTTCTGAAATGCCGCTCTCCCGTCACTCTGGTTAAAGTGTTATGAAAAAAAAGGCTGTTGGGGGCTAGGGAGTATCGAGTTGATCATTATACATGAAGAAATAACCAATTTCATCGTTTGGTTTATGTTTTACACGAGTTTTAAATTTTATTGCCGAAATCGCTTTTTCTCGCCGAGATAAGCACGTTTTCTGAAATGCCGCTCTCCCGTCACTCTGGTTAAAGTGTTATGAAAAAAAAGGCTGTTGGGGGCTAGGGAGTATCGAGTTGATCATTATACATGAAGAAATAACCAATTTCATCGTTTGGTTTATGTTTTACACGCGTTTTAAATTTTATTGCCGAAATCGCTTTTTCTCGCCGAGATAAGCACGTTTTCTGAAATGCCGCTCTCCCGTCACTCTGGTTAAAGTGTTATGAAAAAAAAGGCTGTTGGGGGCTAGGGAGTATCGAGTTGATCATTATACATGAAGAAATAACCAATTTCATCGTTTGGTTTATGTTTTACATGCGTTTTAAATTTTATTGCCGAAATCGCTTTTTCTCGCCGAGATAAGCACGTTTTCTGAAATGCCGCTCTCCCGTCACTCTGGTTAAAGTGTTATGAAAAAAAAGGCTGTTGGGGGCTAGGGAGTATCGAGTTGATCATTATACATGAAGAAATAACCAATTTCATCGTTTGGTTTATGTTTTACACGCGTTTTAAATTTTATTGCCGAAATCGCTTTTTCTCGCCGAGATAAGCACGTTTTCTGAAATGCCGCTCTCCCGTCACTCTGGTTAAAGTGTTATGAAAAAAAAGGCTGTTGGGGGCTAGGGAGTATCGAGTTGATCATTATACATGAAGAAATAACCAATTTCATCGTTTGGTTTATGTTTTACACGCATTTTAAATTTTATTGCCGAAATCGCTTTTTCTCGCCGAGATAAGCACGTTTTCTGAAATGCCGCTCTCCCGTCACTCTGGTTAAAGTGTTATGAAAAAAAAGGCTGTTGGGGGCTAGGGAGTATCGAGTTGATCATTATACATGAAGAAATAACCAATTTCATCGTTTGGTTTATGTTTTACACGCGTTTTAAATTTTATTGCCGAAATCGCTTTTTCTCGCCGAGATAAGCACTTTTCTGAAATGCCGCTCTCCCGTCACTCTGGTTAAAGTGTTATGAAAAAAAAGGCTGTTGGGGGCTAGGGAGTATCGAGTTGATCATTATACATGAAGAAATTACCAATTTCATCGTTTGGTTTATGTTTTACACGCGTTTTAAATTTTATTGCCGAAATCGCTTTTTCTCGCCGAGATAAGCACGTTTTCTGAAATGCCGCTCTCCCGTCACTCTGGTTAAAGTGTTATGAAAAAAAAGGCTGTTGGGGGCTAGGGAGTATCGAGTTGATCATTATACATGAAGAAATAACCAATTTCATCGTTTGGTTTATGTTTTACACGCGTTTTAAATTTTATTGCCGAAATCGCTTTTTCTCGCCGAGATAAGCACGTTTTCTGAAATGCCGCTCTCCCGTCACTCTGGTGAAAGTGTTATGAAAAAAAAGGCTGTTGGGGGCTAGGGAGTATCGAGTTGATCATTATACATGAAGAAATAACCAATTTCATCGTTTGGTTTATGTTTTACACGCGTTTTAAATTTTATTGCCGAAATCGCTTTTTCTCGCCGAGATAAGCACGTTTTCTGAAATGCCGCTCTCCCGTCACTCTGGTTAAAGTGTTATGAAAAAAAAGGCTGTTGGGGGCTAGGGAGTATCGAGTTGATCATTATACATGAAGAAATAACCAATTTCATCGTTTGGTTTATGTTTTACACGCGTTTTAAATTTTATTGCCGAAATCGCTTTTTCTCGCCGAGATAAGCACGTTTTCTGAAATGCCGCTCTCCCGTCACTCTGGTTAAAGTGTTATGAAAAAAAAGGCTGTTGGGGGCTAGGGAGTATCGAGTTGATCATTATACATGAAGAAATAACAAATTTCATCGTTTGGTTTATGTTTTACACGCGTTTTAAATTTTATTGCCGAAATCGCTTTTTCTCGCCGAGATAAGCACGTTTTCTGAAATGCCGCTCTCCCGTCACTCTGGTTAAAGTGTTATGAAAAAAAAGGCTGTTGGGGGCTAGGGAGTATCGAGTTGATCATTATACATGAAGAAATTACCAGTTTCATCGTTTGGTTTATGTTTTACACGCGTTTTAAATTTTATTGCCGAAATCGCTTTTTCTCGCCGAGATAAGCACGTTTTCTGAAATGCCGCTCTCCCGTCACTCTGGTTAAAGTGTTATGAAAAAAAAGGCTGTTGGGGGCTAGGGAGTATCGAGTTGATCATTATACATGAAGAAATAACCAATTTCATCGTTTGGTTTATGTTTTACACGCGTTTTAAATTTTATTGCCGAAATCGCTTTTTCTCGCCGAGATAAGCACGTTTTCTGAAATGCCGCTCTCCCGTCACTCTGGTTAAAGTGTTATGAAAAAAAAGGCTGTTGGGGGCTAGGGAGTATCGAGTTGATCATTATACATGAAGAAATAACCAATTTCATCGTTTGGTTTATGTTTTACACGCGTTTTAAATTTTATTGCCGAAATCGCTTTTTCTCGCCGAGATAAGCACGTTTTCTGAAATGCCGCTCTCCCGTCACTCTGGTTAAAGTGTTATGAAAAAAAAGGCTGTTGGGGGCTAGGGAGTATCGAGTTGATCATTATACATGAAGAAATAACCAATTTCATCGTTTGGTTTATGTTTTACACGCGTTTTAAATTTTATTGCCGAAATCGCTTTTTCTCGCCGAGATAAGCACGTTTTCTGAAATGCCGCTCTCCCGTCACTCTGGTTAAAGTGTTATGAAAAAAAAGGCTGTTGGGGGCTAGGGAGTATCGAGTTGATCATTATACATGAAGAAATAACCAATTTCAACGTTTGGTTTATGTTTTACACGCGTTTTAAATTTTATTGCCGAAATCGCTTTTTCTCGCCGAGATAAGCACGTTTTCTGAAATGCCGCTCTCCCGTCACTCTGGTTAAAGTGTTATGAAAAAAAAGGCTGTTGGGGGCTAGGGAGTATCGAGTTGATCATTATACATGAAGAAATAACCAATTTCATCGTTTGGTTTATGTTTTACACGCGTTTTAAATTTTATTGCCGAAATCGCTTTTTCTCGCCGAGATAAGCACGTTTTCTGAAATGCCGCTCTCCCGTCACTCTGGTTAAAGTGTTATGAAAAAAAAGGCTGTTGGGGGCTAGGGAGTATCGTGTTGATCATTATACATGAAGAAATAACCAATTTCATCGTTTGGTTTATGTTTTACACGCGTTTTAAATTTTATTGCCGAAATCGCTTTTTCTCGCCGAGATAAGCACGTTTTCTGAAATGCCGCTCTCCCGTCACTCTGGTTAAAGTGTTATGAAAAAAAAGGCTGTTGGGGGCTAGGGAGTATCGAGTTGATCATTATACATGAAGAAATAACCAATTTCATCGTTTGGTTTATGTTTTACACGCGTTTTAAATTTTATTGCCGAAATCGCTTTTTCTCGCCGAGATAAGCACGTTTTCTGAAATGCCGCTCTCCCGTCACTCTGGTTAAAGTGTTATGAAAAAAAAAGCTGTTGGGGGCTAGGGAGTATCGAGTTGATCATTATACATGAAGAAATAACCAATTTCATCGTTTGGTTTATGTTTTACACGCTGCTGAGCTCCAGCTGGATGTGTAAAAAGAACCGGGCTGGTTAAAAAAAGAACCGGGCGACCCGGTAAAATTGCTTAGCCGGGGCTCTGGAAGCCTAACACGGCGTGATCTTGTCCAAAAAGCAGCTGCTGAGCTACAGCTGGAAGTGTAAAAAGAACCGGGCTGGTTAAAAAAAAGAACCGGGCGACCCGGTAAAATTGCTTAGCCGGGGCTCTGGAAGCCTAACACGGCGTGATCTTTTCCAAAAAGCCGCTGCTGAGCTCCAGCTGGAAGTGTAAAAAGAACCGGGCTGGTTAAAAAAAAGAACCGGGCGGCCCGGTAAAATTGCCTAGCCGGGGTCCTGGAAGCCTAACCCGGCGTGATACTGTGCAAAAAGGTGCTGCTGAGCTCCAGCTGGAAGTGTAAAAAGAACCGGGCTGGTTAAAAAAAGAACCGGGCGACCCGGTAAAATTGCTTAGCCGGGGCTCTGGAAGCCTAACACGGCGTGATCTTGTCCAAAAAGCCGCTGCTGAGCTCCAGCTGGAAGTGTAAAAAGAACCGGGCTGGTTAAAAAAAAAGAACCGGGCGGCCCGTTAAAATTGCTTAGCCGGGGCTCTGGAAGCCTAACCAGGCGTGATCTTGTCCAAAAAGCCGCTCGTGAGCTCCAGCTGGAAGTGTAAAAAGAACCGGGCTGGTTAAAAAAAAGGACCGGGCGGCCAGGTAAAATTGCTTAGCCGGGGTCCTGGAAGCCTAACCCGGCGTGATATTGTCCGAAAAGCCGCTGCTGAGCTCCAGCTGGAAGTGTAAAAAGAACCGGGCTGATTAAAAAAAAAAAGAACCGGGCGGGCCGGTAAAATTGCTTAGCCGGGGCTCTGGAAGCCTAACACGGCGTGATCTTGTCCCAAAAGCCGCTCGTGAGCTCCAGCTGGAAGTGTAAAAAGAACCGGGCTGGTTCAAAAAAAGAACCGGGCGGCCCGGTAGAATTCCTTAGCCGAGGTCCTGGAAGCCTAACCCGGCGTGATCTTGCGCCAAAAGCCGCTGCTGAGCTCCAGCTGGAAGTGTAAAAAGAACCGGGCTGGTTCAAAAAAAGAACCGGGCGGCCCGGTAAAATTGCTTAGCCGGGGTCCTGGAAGCCTAACGCGGCGTGATCTTGCCCGAAAGTCGGCCTCTATACTTCCATATTAGGTACCAGGCGCTCAGAGCCAACTTGGCGAAAATTTTCTAAGTGCCCACGGCTCTGCGGGGATTGTGCGTCCGACCCGCGCCGGTTCTCCAGCCGGCCTGAAATAACGCAAAACCAGCCTCTCCCCCTGGAGCTCACAGCCAAAGGCAAAACTTTTCTAAGTGCCTACGGCTCTGCGAGCTTTTGAGTCCGCCCCGCGCCGGTTCGTCGGTCGGCCTCAAAAAGCGAAAAATCAGCCTCTCTCCCTGGAGCTCGACTCGAGTTGATCATTATACATGAAGAAATAACCAATTTCATCGTTTGGTTTATGTTTTACACGCGTTTTAAATTTTATTGCCGAAATCGCTTTTTCTCGCCGAGATAAGCACGTTTTCTGAAATGCCGCTCTCCCGTCACTCTGGTTAAAGTGTTATGAAAAAAAAGGCTGTTGGGGGCTAGGGAGTATCGAGTTGATCATTATACATGAAGAAATAACCAATTTCATCGTTTGGTTTATGTTTTACACGCGTTTTAAATTTTATTGCCGAAATCGCTTTTTCTCGCCGAGATAAGCACGTTTTCTGAAATGCCGCTCTCCCGTCACTCTGGTTAAAGTGTTATGAAAAAAAAGGCTGTTGGGGGCTAGGGAGTATCGAGTTGATCATTATACATGAAGAAATAACCAATTTCATCGTTTGGTTTATGTTTTACACGCGTTTTAAATTTTATTGCCGAAATCGCTTTTTCTCGCCGAGATAAGCACGTTTTCTGAAATGCCGCTCTCCCGTCACTCTGGTTAAAGTGTTATGAAAAAAAAGGCTGTTGGGGGCTAGGGAGTATCGAGTTGATCATTATACATGAAGAAATAACCAATTTCATCGTTTGGTTTATGTTTTACACGCGTTTTAAATTTTATTGCCGAAATCGCTTTTTCTCGCCGAGATAAGCACGTTTTCTGAAATGCCGCTCTCCCGTCACTCTGGTTAAAGTGTTATGAAAAAAAAGGCTGTTGGGGGCTAGGGAGTATCGAGTTGATCATTATACATGAAGAAATAACCAATTTCATCGTTTGGTTTATGTTTTACACGCGTTTTAAATTTTATTGCCGAAATCGCTTTTTCTCGCCGAGATAAGCACGTTTTCTGAAATGCCGCTCTCCCGTCACTCTGGTTAAAGTGTTATGAAAAAAAAGGCTGTTGGGGGCTAGGGAGTATCGAGTTGATCATTATACATGAAGAAATAACCAATTTCATCGTTTGGTTTATGTTTTACACGCGTTTTAAATTTTATTGCCGAAATCGCTTTTTCTCGCCGAGATAAGCACGTTTTCTGAAATGCCGCTCTCCCGTCACTCTGGTTAAAGTGTTATGAAAAAAAAGGCTGTTGGGGGCTAGGGAGTATCGAGTTGATCATTATACATGAAGAAATAACCAATTTCATCGTTTGGTTTATGTTTTACACGCGTTTTAAATTTTATTGCCGAAATCGCTTTTTCTCGCCGAGATAAGCACGTTTTCTGAAATGCCGCTCTCCCGTCACTCTGGTTAAAGTGTTATGAAAAAAAAGGCTGTTGGGGGCTAGGGAGTATCGAGTTGATCATTATACATGAAGAAATAACCAATTTCATCGTTTGGTTTATGTTTTACACGCGTTTTAAATTTTATTGCCGAAATCGCTTTTTCTCGCCGAGATAAGCACGTTTTCTGAAATGCCGCTCTCCCGTCACTCTGGTTAAAGTGTTATGAAAAAAAAGGCTGTTGGGGGCTAGGGAGTATCGAGTTGATCATTATACATGAAGAAATAACCAATTTCATCGTTTGGTTTATGTTTTACACGCGTTTTAAATTTTATTGCCGAAATCGCTTTTTCTCGCCGAGATAAGCACGTTTTCTGAAATGCCGCTCTCCCGTCACTCTGGTTAAAGTGTTATGAAAAAAAAGGCTGTTGAGGGCTAGGGAGTATCGAGTTGATCATTATACATGAAGAAATAACCAATTTCATCGTTTGGTTTATGTTTTACACGCGTTTTAAATTTTATTGCCGAAATCGCTTTTTCTCGCCGAGATAAGCACGTTTTCTGAAATGCCGCTCTCCCGTCACTCTGCTTAAAGTGTTATGAAAAAAAAGGCTGTTGGGGGCTAGGGAGTATCGAGTTGATCATTATACATGAAGAAATAACCAATTTCATCGTTTGGTTTATGTTTTACACGCGTTTTAAATTTTATTGCCGAAATCGCTTTTTCTCGCCGAGATAAGCACGTTTTCTGAAATGCCGCTCTGCCGTCACTCTGGTTAAAGTGTTATGAAAAAAAAGGCTGTTGGGGGCTAGGGAGTATCGAGTTGATCATTATACATGAAGAAATAACCAATTTCATCGTTTGGTTTATGTTTTACACGCGTTTTAAATTTTATTGCCGAAATCGCTTTTTCTCGCCAAGATAAGCACGTTTTCTGAAAGGCCGCTCTCCCGTCACTCTGGTTAAAGTGTTATGAAAAAAAAGGCTGTTGGGGGCTAGGGAGTATCGAGTTGATCATTATACATGAAGAAATAACCAATTTCATCGTTTGGTTTATGTTTTACACGCGTTTTAAATTTTATTGCCGAAATCGCTTTTTCTCGCCGAGATAAGCACGTTTTCTGAAATGCCGCTCTCCCGTCACTCTGGTTAAAGTGTTATGAAAAAAAAGGCTGTTGGGGGCTAGGGAGTATCGAGTTGATCATTATACATGAAGAAATTACCAATTTCATCGTTTGGTTTATGTTTTACACGCGTTTTAAATTTTATTGCCGAAATCGCTTTTTCTCGCCGAGATAAGCACGTTTTCTGAAATGCCGCTCTCCCGTCACTCTGGTTAAAGTGTTATGAAAAAAAAGGCTGTTGGGGGCTAGGGAGTATCGAGTTGATCATTATACATGAAGAAATAACCAATTTCATCGTTTGGTTTATGTTTTACACGCGTTTTAAATTTTATTGCCGAAATCGCTTTTTCTCGCCGAGATAAGCACGTTTTCTGAAATGCCGCTCTCCCGTCACTCTGGTTAAAGTGTTATGAAAAAAAAGGCTGTTGGGGGCTAGGGAGTATCGAGTTGATCATTATACATGAAGAAATTACCAATTTCATCGTTTGGTTTATGTTTTACACGCGTTTTAAATTTTATTGCCGAAATCGCTTTTTCTCGCCGAGATAAGCACGTTTTCTGAAATGCCGCTCTCCCGTCACTCTGGTTAAAGTGTTATGAAAAAAAAGGCTGTTGGGGGCTAGGGAGTATCGAGTTGATCATTATACATGAAGAAATAACCAATTTCATCGTTTGGTTTATGTTTTACACGCGTTTTAAATTTTATTGCCGAAATCGCTTTTTCTCGCCGAGATAAGCACGTTTTCTGAAATGCCGCTCTCCCGTCACTCTGGTTAAAGTGTTATGAAAAAAAAGGCTGTTGGGGGCTAGGGAGTATCGAGTTGATCATTATACATGAAGAAATAACCAATTTCATCGTTTGGTTTATGTTTTACACGCGTTTTAAATTTTATTACGGAAATCGCTTTTTCTCGCCGAGATAAGCACGTTTTCTGAAATGCCGCTCTCCCGTCACTCTGGTTAAAGTGTTATGAAAAAAAAGGCTGTTGGGGGCTAGGGAGTATCGAGTTGATCATTATACATGAAGAAATAACCAATTTCATCGTTTGGTTTATGTTTTACACGCGTTTTAAATTTTATTGCCGAAATCGCTTTTTCTCGCCGAGATAAGCACGTTTTCTGAAATGCCGCTCTCCCGTCACTCTGGTTAAAGTGTTATGAACAAAAAGGCTGTTGGGGGCTAGGGAGTATCGAGTTGATCATTATACATGAAGAAATAACCAATTTCATCGTTTGGTTTATGTTTTACACGCGTTTTAAATTTTATTGCCGAAATCGCTTTTTCTCGCCGAGATAAGCACGTTTTCTGAAATGCCGCTCTCCCGTCACTCTGGTTAAAGTGTTATGAAAAAAAAGGCTGTTGGGGGCTAGGGAGTATCGAGTTGATCATTATACATGAAGAAATAACCAATTTCATCGTTTGGTTTATGTTTTACACGCGTTTTAAATTTTATTGCCGAAATCGCTTTTTCTCGCCGAGATAAGCACGTTTTCTGAAATGCCGCTCTCCCGTCACTCTGGTTAAAGTGTTATGAAAAAAAAGGCTGTTGGGGGCTAGGGAGTATCGAGTTGATCATTATACATGAAGAAATTACCAATTTCATCGTTTGGTTTATGTTTTACACGCGTTTTAAATTTTATTGCCGAAATCGCTTTTTCTCGCCGAGATAAGCACGTTTTCTGAAATGCCGCTCTCCCGTCACTCTGGTTAAAGTGTTATGAAAAAAAAGGCTGTTGGGGGCTAGGGAGTATCGAGTTGATCATTATACATGAAGAAATAACCAATTTCATCGTTTGGTTTATGTTTTACACGCGTTTTAAATTTTATTGCCGAAATCGCTTTTTCTCGCCGAGATAAGCACGTTTTCTGAAATGCCGCTCTCCCGTCACTCTGGTTAAAGTGTTATGAAAAAAAAGGCTGTTGGGGGCTAGGGAGTATCGAGTTGATCATTATACATGAAGAAATAACCAATTTCATCATTTGGTTTATGTTTTACACGCGTTTTAAATTTTATTGCCGAACGCTTTTTCTCGCCGAGATAAGCACGTTTTCTGAAATGCCGCTCTCCCGTCACTCTGGTTAAAGTGTTATGAAAAAAAAGGCAGTTGGGGGCTAGGGAGTATCGAGTTGATCATTATACATGAAGAAATAACCAATTTCATCGTTTGGTTTATGTTTTACACGCGTTTTAAATTTTATTGCCGAAATCGCTTTTTCTCGCCGAGATAAGCACGTTTTCTGAAATGCCGCTCTCCCGTCACTCTGGTTAAAGTGTTATGAAAAAAAAGGCTGTTGGGGGCTAGGGAGTATCGAGTTGATCATTATACATGAAGAAATAACCAATTTCATCGTTTGGTTTATGTTTTACACGCGTTTTAAATTTTATTGCCGAAATCGCTTTTTCTCGCCGAGATAAGCACGTTTTCTGAAATGCCGCTCTCCCGTCACTCTGGTTAAAGTGTTATGAAAAAAAAGGCTGTTGGGGGCTAGGGAGTATCGAGTTGATCATTATACATGAAGAAATAACCAATTTCATCGTTTGGTTTATGTTTTACACGCGTTTTAAATTTTATTGCCGAAATCGCTTTTTCTCGCCGAGATAAGCACGTTTTCTGAAATGCCGCTCTCCCGTCACTCTGGTTAAAGTGTTATGAAAAAAAAGGCAGTTGGGGGCTAGGGAGTATCGAGTTGATCATTATACATGAAGAAATAACCAATTTCATCGTTTGGTTTATGTTTTACACGCGTTTTAAATTTTATTGCCGAAATCGCTTTTTCTCGCCGAGATAAGCACGTTTTCTGAAATGCCGCTCTCCCATCACTCTGGTTAAAGTGTTATGAAAAAAAAGGCTGTTGGGGGCTAGGGAGTATCGAGTTGATCATTATACATGAAGAAATAACCAATTTCATCGTTTGGTTTATGTTTTACACGCGTTTTAAATTTTATTGCCGAAATCGCTTTTTCTCGCCGAGATAAGCACGTTTTCTGAAATGCCGCTCTCCCGTCACTCTGGTTAAAGTGTTATGAAAAAAAAGGCTGTTGGGGGCTAGGGAGTATCGAGTTGATCATTATACATGAAGAAATAACCAATTTCATCGTTTGGTTTATGTTTTACACGCGTTTTAAATTTTATTGCCGAAATCGCTTTTTCTCGCCGAGATAAGCACGTTTTCTGAAATGCCGCTCTCCCGTCACTCTGGTTAAAGTGTTATGAAAAAAAAGGCTGTTGGGGGCTAGGGAGTATCGAGTTGATCATTATACATGAAGAAATAACCAATTTCATCGTTTGGTTTATGTTTTACACGCGTTTTAAATTTTATTGCCGAAATCGCTTTTTCTCGCCGAGATAAGCACGTTTTCTGAAATGCCGCTCTCCCGTCACTCTGGTTAAAGTGTTATGAAAAAAAAGGCTGTTGGGGGCTAGGGAGTATCGAGTTGATCATTATACATGAAGAAATAACCAATTTCATCGTTTGGTTTATGTTTTACACGCGTTTTAAATTTTATTGCCGAAATCGCTTTTTCTCGCCGAGATAAGCACGTTTTCTGAAATGCCGCTCTCCCGTCACTCTGGTTAAAGTGTTATGAAAAAAAAGGCTGTTGGGGGCTAGGGAGTATCGAGTTGATCATTATACATGAAGAAATAACCAATTCCATCGTTTGGTTTATGTTTTACACGCGTTTTAAATTTTATTGCCGAAATCGCTTTTTCTCGCCGAGATAAGCACGTTTTCTGAAATGCCGCTCTCCCGTCACTCTGGTTAAAGTGTTATGAAAAAAAAGGCTGTTGGGGGCTAGGGAGTATCGAGTTGATCATTATACATGAAGAAATAACCAATTTCATCGTTTGGTTTATGTTTTACACGCGTTTTAAATTTTATTGCCGAAATCGCTTTTTCTCGCCGAGATAAGCACGTTTTCTGAAATGCCGCTCTCCCGTCACTCTGGTTAAAGTGTTATGAAAAAAAAGGCTGTTGGGGGCTAGGGAGTATCGAGTTGATCATTATACTTGAAGAAATAACCAATTTCATCGTTTGGTTTATGTTTTACACGCGTTTTAAATTTTATTGCCGAAATAGCTTTTTCTCGCCGAGATAAGCACGTTTTCTGAAATGCCGCTCTCCCGTCACTCTGGTTAAAGTGTTATGAAAAAAAAGGCTGTTGGGGGCTAGGGAGTATCGAGTTGATCATTATACATGAAGAAATAACCAATTTCATCGTTTGGTTTATGTTTTACACGCGTTTTAAATTTTATTGCCGAAATCGCTTTTTCTCGCCGAGATAAGCACGTTTTCTGAAATGCCGCTCTCCCGTCACTCTGGTTAAAGTGTTATGAAAAAAAAGGCTGTTGGGGGCTAGGGAGTATCGAGTTGATCATTATACATGAAGAAATAACCAATTTCATCGTTTGGTTTATGTTTTACACGCGTTTTAAATTTTATTGCCGAAATCGCTTTTTCTCGCCGAGATAAGCACGTTTTCTGAAATGCCGCTCTCCCGTCACTCTGGTTAAAGTGTTATGAAAAAAAAGGCTGTTGGGGGCTAGGGAGTATCGAGTTGATCATTATACATGAAGAAATAACCAATTTCATCGTTTGGTTTATGTTTTACACGCGTTTTAAATTTTATTGCCGAAATCGCTTTTTCTCGCCGAGATAAGCACGTTTTCTGAAATGCCGCTCTCCCGTCACTCTGGTTAAAGTGTTATGAAAAAAAGGCTGTTGGGGGCTAGGGAGTATCGAGTTGATCATTATACATGAAGAAATAACCAATTTCATCGTTTGGTTTATGTTTTACACGCGTTTTAAATTTTATTGCCGAAATCGCTTTTTCTCGCCGAGATAAGCACGTTTTCTGAAATGCCGCTCTCCTGTCACTCTGGTTAAAGTGTTTTGAAAAAAAAGGCTGTTGGGGGCTAGGGAGTATCGAGTTGATCATTATACATGAAGAAATAACCAATTTCATCGTTTGGTTTATGTTTTACACGCGTTTTAAATTTTATTGCCGAAATCGCTTTTTCTCGCCGAGATAAGCACGTTTTCTGAAATGCCGCTCTCCCGTCACTCTGGTTAAAGTGTTATGAAAAAAAAGGCTGTTGGGGGCTAGGGAGTATCGAGTTGATCATTATACATGAAGAAATAACCAATTTCATCGTTTGGTTTATGTTTTACACGCGTTTTAAATTTTATTGCCGAAATCGCTTTTTCTCGCCGAGATAAGCACGTTTTCTGAAATGCCGCTCTCCCGTCACTCTGGTTAAAGTGTTATGAAAAAAAAGGCTGTTGGGGGCTAGGGAGTATCGAGTTGATCATTATACATGAAGAAATAACCAATTTCATCGTTTGGTTTATGTTTTACACGCGTTTTAAATTTTATTACGGAAATCGCTTTTTCTCGCCGAGATAAGCACGTTTTCTGAAATGCCGCTCTCCCGTCACTCTGGTTAAAGTGTTATGAAAAAAAAGGCTGTTGGGGGCTAGGGAGTATCGAGTTGATCATTATACATGAAGAAATAACCAATTTCATCGTTTGGTTTATGTTTTACACGCGTTTTAAATTTTATTGCCGAAATCGCTTTTTCTCGCCGAGATAAGCACGTTTTCTGAAATGCCGCTCTCCCGTCACTCTGGTTAAAGTGTTATGAACAAAAAGGCTGTTGGGGGCTAGGGAGTATCGAGTTGATCATTATACATGAAGAAATAACCAATTTCATCGTTTGGTTTATGTTTTACACGCGTTTTAAATTTTATTGCCGAAATCGCTTTTTCTCGCCGAGATAAGCACGTTTTCTGAAATGCCGCTCTCCCGTCACTCTGGTTAAAGTGTTATGAAAAAAAAGGCTGTTGGGGGCTAGGGAGTATCGAGTTGATCATTATACATGAAGAAATAACCAATTTCATCGTTTGGTTTATGTTTTACACGCGTTTTAAATTTTATTGCCGAAATCGCTTTTTCTCGCCGAGATAAGCACGTTTTCTGAAATGCCGCTCTCCCGTCACTCTGGTTAAAGTGTTATGAAAAAAAGGCTGTTGGGGGCTAGGGAGTATCGAGTTGATCATTATACATGAAGAAATAACCAATTTCATCGTTTGGTTTATGTTTTACACGCGTTTTAAATTTTATTGCCGAAATCGCTTTTTCTCGCCGAGATAAGCACGTTTTCTGAAATGCCGCTCTCCCGTCACTCTGGTTAAAGTGTTTTGAAAAAAAAGGCTGTTGGGGGCTAGGGAGTATCGAGTTGATCATTATACATGAAGAAATAACCAATTTCATCGTTTGGTTTATGTTTTACACGCGTTTTAAATTTTATTGCCGAAATCGCTTTTTCTCGCCGAGATAAGCACGTTTTCTGAAATGCCGCTCTCCCGTCACTCTGGTTAAAGTGTTATGAAAAAAAAGGCTGTTGGGGGCTAGGGAGTATCGAGTTGATCATTATACATGAAGAAATAACCAATTTCATCGTTTGGTTTATGTTTTACACGCGTTTTAAATTTTATTGCCGAAATCGCTTTTTCTCGCCGAGATAAGCACGTTTTCTGAAATGCCGCTCTCCCGTCACTCTGGTTAAAGTGTTATGAAAAAAAAGGCTGTTGGGGGCTAGGGAGTATCGAGTTGATCATTATACATGAAGAAATAACCAATTTCATCGTTTGGTTTATTTTTTACACGCGTTTTAAATTTTATTACGGAAATCGCTTTTTCTCGCCGAGATAAGCACGTTTTCTGAAATGCCGCTCTCCCGTCACTCTGGTTAAAGTGTTATGAAAAAAAAGGCTGTTGGGGGCTAGGGAGTATCGAGTTGATCATTATACATGAAGAAATAACCAATTTCATCGTTTGGTTTATGTTTTACACGCGTTTTAAATTTTATTGCCGAAATCGCTTTTTCTCGCCGAGATAAGCACGTTTTCTGAAATGCCGCTCTCCCGTCACTCTGGTTAAAGTGTTATGAACAAAAAGGCTGTTGGGGGCTAGGGAGTATCGAGTTGATCATTATACATGAAGAAATAACCAATTTCATCGTTTGGTTTATGTTTTACACGCGTTTTAAATTTTATTGCCGAAATCGCTTTTTCTCGCCGAGATAAGCACGTTTTCTGAAATGCCGCTCTCCCGTCACTCTGGTTAAAGTGTTATGAAAAAAAAGGCTGTTGGGGGCTAGGGAGTATCGAGTTGATCATTATACATGAAGAAATAACCAATTTCATCGTTTGGTTTATGTTTTACACGCGTTTTAAATTTTATTGCCGAAATCGCTTTTTCTCGCCGAGATAAGCACGTTTTCTGAAATGCCGCTCTCCCGTCACTCTGGTTAAAGTGTTATGAAAAAAAGGCTGTTGGGGGCTAGGGAGTATCGAGTTGATCATTATACATGAAGAAATTACCAATTTCATCGTTTGGTTTATGTTTTACACGCGTTTTAAATTTTATTGCCGAAATCGCTTTTTCTCGCCGAGATAAGCACGTTTTCTGAAATGCCGCTCTCCCGTCACTCTGGTTAAAGTGTTATGAAAAAAAAGGCTGTTGGGGGCTAGGGAGTATCGAGTTGATCATTATACATGAAGAAATAACCAATTTCATCGTTTGGTTTATGTTTTACACGCGTTTTAAATTTTATTGCCGAAATCGCTTTTTCTCGCCGAGATAAGCACGTTTTCTGAAATGCCGCTCTCCCGTCACTCTGGTTAAAGTGTTATGAAAAAAAAGGCTGTTGGGGGCTAGGGAGTATCGAGTTGATCATTATACATGAAGAAATAACCAATTTCATCGTTTGGTTTATGTTTTACACGCGTTTTAAATTTTATTGCCGAACGCTTTTTCTCGCCGAGATAAGCACGTTTTCTGAAATGCCGCTCTCCCGTCACTCTGGTTAAAGTGTTATGAAAAAAAAGGCAGTTGGGGGCTAGGGAGTATCGAGTTGATCATTATACATGAAGAAATAACCAATTTCATCGTTTGGTTTATGTTTTACACGCGTTTTAAATTTTATTGCCGAAATCGCTTTTTCTCGCCGAGATAAGCACGTTTTCTGAAATGCCGCTCTCCCGTCACTCTGGTTAAAGTGTTATGAAAAAAAAGGCTGTTGGGGGCTAGGGAGTATCGAGTTGATCATTATACATGAAGAAATAACCAATTTCATCGTTTGGTTTATGTTTTACACGCGTTTTAAATTTTATTGCCGAAATCGCTTTTTCTCGCCGAGATAAGCACGTTTTCTGAAATGCCGCTCTCCCGTCACTCTGGTTAAAGTGTTATGAAAAAAAAGGCTGTTGGGGGCTAGGGAGTATCGAGTTGATCATTATACATGAAGAAATAACCAATTTCATCGTTTGGTTTATGTTTTACACGCGTTTTAAATTTTATTGCCGAAATCGCTTTTTCTCGCCGAGATAAGCACGTTTTCTGAAATGCCGCTCTCCCGTCACTCTGGTTAAAGTGTTATGGAAAAAAAAGGCTGTTGGGGGCTAGGGAGTATCGAGTTGATCATTATACATGAAGAAATAACCAATTTCATCGTTTGGTTTATGTTTTACACGCGTTTTAAATTTTATTGCCGAAATCGCTTTTTCTCGCCGAGATAAGCACGTTTTCTGAAATGCCGCTCTCCCGTCACTCTGGTTAAAGTGTTATGAAAAAAAAGGCTGTTGGGGGCTAGGGAGTATCGAGTTGATCATTATACATGAAGAAATAACCAATTTCATCGTTTGGTTTATGTTTTACACGCGTTTTAAATTTTATTGCCGAAATCGCTTTTTCTCGCCGAGATAAGCATGTTTTCTGAAATGCCGCTCTCCCGTCACTCTGGTTAAAGTGTTATGAAAAAAAAGGCTGTTGGGGGCTAGGGAGTATCGAGTTGATCATTATACATGAAGAAATAACCAATTTCATCGTTTGGTTTATGTTTTACACGCGTTTTAAATTTTATTGCCGAAATCGCTTTTTCTCGCCGAGATAAGCACGTTTTCTGAAATGCCGCTCTCCCGTCACTCTGGTTAAAGTGTTATGAAAAAAAAGGCTGTTGGGGGCTAGGGAGTATCGAGTTGATCATTATACATGAAGAAATAACCAATTTCATCGTTTGGTTTATGTTTTACACACGTTTTAAATTTTATTGCCGAAATCGCTTTTTCTCGCCGAGATAAGCACGTTTTCTGAAATGCCGCTCTCCCGTCACTCTGGTTAAAGTGTTATGAAAAAAAAGGCTGTTGGGGGCTAGGGAGTATCGAGTTGATCATTATACATGAAGAAATAACCAATTTCATCGTTTGGTTTATGTTTTACACGCGTTTTAAATTTTATTGCCGAAATCGCTTTTTCTCGCCGAGATAAGCACGTTTTCTGAAATGCCGCTCTCCCGTCACTCTGGTTAAAGTGTTATGAAAAAAAAGGCTGTTGGGGGCTAGGGAGTATCGAGTTGATCATTATACATGAAGAAATAACCAATTTCATCGTTTGGTTTATGTTTTACACGCGTTTTAAATTTTATTGCCGAAATCGCTTTTTCTCGCCGAGATAAGCACGTTTTCTGAAATGCCGCTCTCCCGTCACTCTGGTTAAAGTGTTATGAAAAAAAAGGCTGTTGGGGGCTAGGGAGTATCGAGTTGATCATTATACATGAAGAAATAACCAATTTCATCGTTTGGTTTATGTTTTACACGCGTTTTAAATTTTATTACGGAAATCGCTTTTTCTCGCCGAGATAAGCACATTTTCTGAAATGCCGCTCTCCCGTCACTCTGGTTAAAGTGTTATGAAAAAAAAGGCTGTTGGGGGCTAGGGAGTATCGAGTTGATCATTATACATGAAGAAATAACCAATTTCATCGTTTGGTTTATGTTTTACACGCGTTTTAAATTTTATTGCCGAAATCGCTTTTTCTCGCCGAGATAAGCACGTTTTCTGAAATGCCGCTCTCCCGTCACTCTGGTTAAAGTGTTATGAACAAAAAGGCTGTTGGGGGCTAGGGAGTATCGAGTTGATCATTATACATGAAGAAATAACCAATTTCATCGTTTGGTTTATGTTTTACACGCGTTTTAAATTTTATTGCCGAAATCGCTTTTTCTCGCCGAGATAAGCACGTTTTCTGAAATGCCGCTCTCCCGTCACTCTGGTTAAAGTGTTATGAAAAAAAAGGCTGTTGGGGGCTAGGGAGTATCGAGTTGATCATTATACATGAAGAAATAACCAATTTCATCGTTTGGTTTATGTTTTACACGCGTTTTAAATTTTATTGCCGAAATCACTTTTTCTCGCCGAGTTAAGCACGTTTTCTGAAATGCCGCTCTCCCGTCACTCTGGTTAAAGTGTTATGAAAAAAAAGGCTGTTGGGGGCTAGGGAGTATCGAGTTGATCATTATACATGAAGAAATTACCAATTTCATCGTTTGGTTTATGTTTTACACGCGTTTTAAATTTTATTGCCGAAATCGCTTTTTCTCGCCGAGATAAGCACGTTTTCTGAAATGCCGCTCTCCCGTCACTCTGGTTAAAGTGTTATGAAAAAAAAGGCTGTTGGGGGCTAGGGAGTATCGAGTTGATCATTATACATGAAGAAATAACCAATTTCATCGTTTGGTTTATGTTTTACACGCGTTTTAAATTTTATTGCCGAAATCGCTTTTTCTCGCCGAGATAAGCACGTTTTCTGAAATGCCGCTCTCCCGTCACTCTGGTTAAAGTGTTATGAAAAAAAAGGCTGTTGGGGGCTAGGGAGTATCGAGTTGATCATTATACATGAAGAAATAACCAATTTCATCGTTTGGTTTATGTTTTACACGCGTTTTAAATTTTATTGCCGAACGCTTTTTCTCGCCGAGATAAGCACGTTTTCTGAAATGCCGCTCTCCCGTCACTCTGGTTAAAGTGTTATGAAAAAAAAGGCAGTTGGGGGCTAGGGAGTATCGAGTTGATCATTATACATGAAGAAATAACCAATTTCATCGTTTGGTTTATGTTTTACACGCGTTTTAAATTTTATTGCCGAAATCGCTTTTTCTCGCCGAGATAAGCACGTTTTCTGAAATGCCGCTCTCCCGTCACTCTGGTTAAAGTGTTATGAAAAAAAAGGCTGTTGGGGGCTAGGGAGTATCGAGTTGATCATTATACATGAAGAAATAACCAATTTCATCGTTTAGTTTATGTTTTACACGTGTTTTAAATTTTATTGCCGAAATCGCTTTTTCTCGCCGAGATAAGCACGTTTTCTGAAATGCCGCTCTCCCGTCACTCTGGTTAAAGTGTTATGAAAAAAAAGGCTGTTGGGGGCTAGGGAGTATCGAGTTGATCATTATACATGAAGAAATAACCAATTTCATCGTTTGGTTTATGTTTTACACGCGTTTTAAATTTTATTGCCGAAATCGCTTTTTCTCGCCGAGATAAGCACGTTTTCTGAAATGCCGCTCTCCCGTCACTCTGGTTAAAGTGTTATGAAAAAAAAGGCAGTTGGGGGCTAGGGAGTATCGAGTTGATCATTATACATGAAGAAATAACCAATTTCATCGTTTGGTTTATGTTTTACACGCGTTTTAAATTTTATTGCCGAAATCGCTTTTTCTCGCCGAGATAAGCACGTTTTCTGAAATGCCGCTCTCCCATCACTCTGGTTAAAGTGTTATGAAAAAAAAGGCTGTTGGGGGCTAGGGAGTATCGAGTTGATCATTATACATGAAGAAATAACCAATTTCATCGTTTGGTTTATGTTTTACACGCGTTTTAAATTTTATTGCCGAAATCGCTTTTTCTCGCCGAGATAAGCACGTTTTCTGAAATGCCGCTCTCCCGTCACTCTGGTTAAAGTGTTATGAAAAAAAAGGCTGTTGGGGGCTAGGGAGTATCGAGTTGATCATTATACATGAAGAAATAACCAATTTCATCGTTTGGTTTATGTTTTACACGCGTTTTAAATTTTATTGCCGAAATCGCTTTTTCTCGCCGAGATAAGCACGTTTTCTGAAATGCCGCTCTCCCGTCACTCTGGTTAAAGTGTTATGAAAAAAAAGGCTGTTGGGGGCTAGGGAGTATCGAGTTGATCATTATACATGAAGAAATAACCAATTTCATCGTTTGGTTTATGTTTTACACGCGTTTTAAATTTTATTGCCGAAATCGCTTTTTCTCGCCGAGATAAGCACGTTTTCTGAAATGCCGCTCTCCCGTCACTCTGGTTAAAGTGTTATGAAAAAAAAGGCTGTTGGGGGCTAGGGAGTATCGAGTTGATCATTATACATGAAGAAATAACCAATTTCATCGTTTGGTTTATGTTTTACACGCGTTTTAAATTTTATTGCCGAAATCGCTTTTTCTCGCCGAGATAAGCACGTTTTCTGAAATGCCGCTCTCCCGTCACTCTGGTTAAAGTGTTATGAAAAAAAAGGCTGTTGGGGGCTAGGGAGTATCGAGTTGATCATTATACATGAAGAAATAACCAATTTCATCGTTTGGTTTATGTTTTACACGCGTTTTAAATTTTATTGCCGAAATCGCTTTTTCTCGCCGAGATAAGCACGTTTTCTGAAATGCCGCTCTCCCGTCACTCTGGTTAAAGTGTTATGAAAAAAAAGGCTGTTGGGGGCTAGGGAGTATCGAGTTGATCATTATACATGAAGAAATAACCAATTTCATCGTTTGGTTTATGTTTTACACGCGTTTTAAATTTTATTGCCGAAATCGCTTTTTCTCGCCGAGATAAGCACGTTTTCTGAAATGCCGCTCTCCCGTCACTCTGGTTAAAGTGTTATGAAAAAAAAGGCTCTTGGGGGCTAGGGAGTATCGAGTTGATCATTATACATGAAGAAATTACCAATTTCATCGTTTGGTTTATGTTTTACACGCGTTTTAAATTTTATTGCCGAAATCGCTTTTTCTCGCCGAGATAAGCACGTTTTCTGAAATGCCGCTCTCCCGTCACTCTGGTTAAAGTGTTATGAAAAAAAAGGCTGTTGGGGGCTAGGGAGTATCGAGTTGATCATTATACATGAAGAAATAACCAATTTCATCGTTTGGTTTATGTTTTACACGCGTTTTAAATTTTATTGCCGAAATCGCTTTTTCTCGCCGAGATAAGCACGTTTTCTGAAATGCCGCTCTCCCGTCACTCTGGTTAAAGTGTTATGAAAAAAAAGGCTGTTGGGGGCTAGGGAGTATCGAGTTGATCATTATACATGAAGAAATAACCAATTTCATCGTTTGGTTTATGTTTTACACGCGTTTTAAATTTTATTGCCGAAATCGCTTTTTCTCGCCGAGATAAGCACGTTTTCTGAAATGCCGCTCTCCCGTCACTCTGGTTAAAGTGTTATGAAAAAAAAGGCTCTTGGGGGCTAGGGAGTATCGAGTTGATCATTATACATGAAGAAATTACCAATTTCATCGTTTGGTTTATGTTTTACACGCGTTTTAAATTTTATTGCCGAAATCGCTTTTTCTCGCCGAGATAAGCACGTTTTCTGAAATGCCGCTCTCCCGTCACTCTGGTTAAAGTGTTATGAAAAAAAAGGCTGTTGGGGGCTAGGGAGTATCGAGTTGATCATTATACATGAAGAAATAACCAATTTCATCGTTTGGTTTATGTTTTACACGCTGCTGAGCTCCAGCTGGATGTGTAAAAAGAACCGGGCTGGTTAAAAAAAGAACCGGGCGACCCGGTAAAATTGCTTAGCCGGGGCTCTGGAAGCTTAACACGGCGTGATCTTGTCCAAAAAGCCGCTGCTGAGCTCCAGCTGGAAGTGTAAAAAGAACCGGGCTGGTTAAAAAAAAGAACCGGGCGACCCGGTAAAATTGCTTAGCCGGGGCTCTGGAAGCCTAACACGGCGTGATCTTGTCCAAAAAGCCGCTGCTGAGCTCCAGCTGGAAGTGTAAAAAGAACCGGGCTGGTTAAAAAAAAGAACCGGGCGGCCCGGTAAAATTGCCTAGCCGGGGTCCTGGAAGCCTAACCCGGCGTGATACTGTGCAAAAAGCCGCTGCTGAGCTCCAGCTGGAAGTGTAAAAAGAACCGGGCTGGTTAAAAAAAGAACCGGGCGACCCGGTAAAATTGCTTAGCCGGGGCTCTGGAAGCCTAACACGGCGTGATCTTGTCCAAAAAGCCGCTGCTGAGCTCCAGCTGGAAGTGTAAAAAGAACCGGGCTGTTTAAAAAAAAGAACCGGGCGGCCCGTTAAAATTGCTTAGCCGGGGCTCTGGAAGCCTAACCAGGCGTGATCTTGTCCAAAAAGCCGCTCGTGAGCTCCAGCTGGAAGTGTAAAAAGAACCGGGCTGGTTAAAAAAAAGAACCGGGCGGCCCGGTAAAATTGCTTAGCCGGGGTCCTGGAAGCCTGACCCGGCGTGATATTGTCCAAAAAGCCGCTCGTGAGCTCCAGCTGGAAGTGTAAAAAGAACCGGGCTGGTTAAAAAAAAAAGAACCGGGCGGGCCGGTAAAATTGCTTAGCCGGGGCTCTGGAAGCCTAACACGGCGTGATCTTGTCCCAAAAGCCGCTCGTGAGCTCCAGCTGGAAGTGTAAAAAGAACCGGGCTGGTTCAAAAAAAGAACCGGGCGGCCCGGTAGAATTGCTTAGCCGAGGTCCTGGAAGCCTAACCCGGCGTGATCTTGCGCCAAAAGCCGCTGCTGAGCTCCAGCTGGAAGTGTAAAAAGAACCGGGCTGGTTCAAAAAAAGAACCGGGCGGCCCGGTAAAATTGCTTAGCCGGGGTCCTGGAAGCCTAACGCGGCGTGATCTTGCCCGAAAGTCGGCCTCTATACTTCCATATTAGGTACCAGGCGCTCAGAGCCAACTTGGCGAAAATTTTCTAAGTGCCCACGGCTCTGCGGGGATTGTGCGTCCGACCCGCGCCGGTTCTCCAGCCGGCCTGAAATAACGCAAAACCAGCCTCTCCCCCTGGAGCTCACAGCCAAAGGCAAAACTTTTCTATGTGCCTACGGCTCTGCGAGCTTTTGAGTCCGCCCCGCGCCGGTTCGTCGGTCGGCCTCAAAAAGCGAAAAATCAGCCTCTCTCCCTGGAGCTCGACTCGAGTTGATCATTATACATGAAGAAATAACCAATTTCATCGTTTGGTTTATGTTTTACACGCGTTTTAAATTTTATTGCCGAAATCGCTTTTTCTCGCCGAGATAAGCACGTTTTCTGAAATGCCGCTCTCCCGTCACTCTGGTTAAAGTGTTATGGAAAAAAAAGGCTGTTGGGGGCTAGGGAGTATCGAGTTGATCATTATACATGAAGAAATAACCAATTTCATCGTTTGGTTTATGTTTTACACGCGTTTTAAATTTTATTGCCGAAATCGCTTTTTCTCGCCGAGATAAGCACGTTTTCTGAAATGCCGCTCTCCCGTCACTCTGGTTAAAGTGTTATGAAAAAAAAGGCTGTTGGGGGCTAGGGAGTATCGAGTTGATCATTATACATGAAGAAATAACCAATTTCATCGTTTGGTTTATGTTTTACACGCGTTTTAAATTTTATTGCCGAAATCGCTTTTTCTCGCCGAGATAAGCACGTTTTCTGAAATGCCGCTCTCCCGTCACTCTGGTTAAAGTGTTATGAAAAAAAAGGCTGTTGGGGGCTAGGGAGTATCGAGTTGATCATTATACATGAAGAAATAACCAATTTCATCGTTTGGTTTATGTTTTACACGCGTTTTAAATTTTATTGCCGAAATCGCTTTTTCTCGCCGAGATAAGCACGTTTTCTGAAATGCCGCTCTCCCGTCACTCTGGTTAAAGTGTTATGAAAAAAAAGGCTGTTGGGGGCTAGGGAGTATCGAGTTGATCATTATACATGAAGAAATAACCAATTTCATCGTTTGGTTTATGTTTTACACACGTTTTAAATTTTATTGCCGAAATCGCTTTTTCTCGCCGAGATAAGCACGTTTTCTGAAATGCCGCTCTCCCGTCACTCTGGTTAAAGTGTTATGAAAAAAAAGGCTGTTGGGGGCTAGGGAGTATCGAGTTGATCATTATACATGAAGAAATAACCAATTTCATCGTTTGGTTTATGTTTTACACGCGTTTTAAATTTTATTGCCGAAATCGCTTTTTCTCGCCGAGATAAGCACGTTTTCTGAAATGCCGCTCTCCCGTCACTCTGGTTAAAGTGTTATGAAAAAAAAGGCTGTTGGGGGCTAGGGAGTATCGAGTTGATCATTATACATGAAGAAATAACCAATTTCATCGTTTGGTTTATGTTTTACACGCGTTTTAAATTTTATTGCCGAAATCGCTTTTTCTCGCCGAGATAAGCACGTTTTCTGAAATGCCGCTCTCCCGTCACTCTGGTTAAAGTGTTATGAAAAAAAAGGCTGTTGGGGGCTAGGGAGTATCGAGTTGATCATTATACATGAAGAAATAACCAATTTCATCGTTTGGTTTATGTTTTACACGCGTTTTAAATTTTATTACGGAAATCGCTTTTTCTCGCCGAGATAAGCACATTTTCTGAAATGCCGCTCTCCCGTCACTCTGGTTAAAGTGTTATGAAAAAAAAGGCTGTTGGGGGCTAGGGAGTATCGAGTTGATCATTATACATGAAGAAATAACCAATTTCATCGTTTGGTTTATGTTTTACACGCGTTTTAAATTTTATTGCCGAAATCGCTTTTTCTCGCCGAGGTAAGCACGTTTTCTGAAATGCCGCTCTCCCGTCACTCTGGTTAAAGTGTTATGAACAAAAAGGCTGTTGGGGGCTAGGGAGTATCGAGTTGATCATTATACATGAAGAAATAACCAATTTCATCGTTTGGTTTATGTTTTACACGCGTTTTAAATTTTATTGCCGAAATCGCTTTTTCTCGCCGAGATAAGCACGTTTTCTGAAATGCCGCTCTCCCGTCACTCTGGTTAAAGTGTTATGAAAAAAAAGGCTGTTGGGGGCTAGGGAGTATCGAGTTGATCATTATACATGAAGAAATAACCAATTTCATCGTTTGGTTTATGTTTTACACGCGTTTTAAATTTTATTGCCGAAATCACTTTTTCTCGCCGAGATAAGCACGTTTTCTGAAATGCCGCTCTCCCGTCACTCTGGTTAAAGTGTTATGAAAAAAAAGGCTGTTGGGGGCTAGGGAGTATCGAGTTGATCATTATACATGAAGAAATTACCAATTTCATCGTTTGGTTTATGTTTTACACGCGTTTTAAATTTTATTGCCGAAATCGCTTTTTCTCGCCGAGATAAGCACGTTTTCTGAAATGCCGCTCTCCCGTCACTCTGGTTAAAGTGTTATGAAAAAAAAGGCTGTTGGGGGCTAGGGAGTATCGAGTTGATCATTATACATGAAGAAATAACCAATTTCATCGTTTGGTTTATGTTTTACACGCGTTTTAAATTTTATTGCCGAAATCGCTTTTTCTCGCCGAGATAAGCACGTTTTCTGAAATGCCGCTCTCCCGTCACTCTGGTTAAAGTGTTATGAAAAAAAAGGCTGTTGGGGGCTAGGGAGTATCGAGTTGATCATTATACATGAAGAAATAACCAATTTCATCGTTTGGTTTATGTTTTACACGCGTTTTAAATTTTATTGCCGAACGCTTTTTCTCGCCGAGATAAGCACGTTTTCTGAAATGCCGCTCTCCCGTCACTCTGGTTAAAGTGTTATGAAAAAAAAGGCAGTTGGGGGCTAGGGAGTATCGAGTTGATCATTATACATGAAGAAATAACCAATTTCATCGTTTGGTTTATGTTTTACACGCGTTTTAAATTTTATTGCCGAAATCGCTTTTTCTCGCCGAGATAAGCACGTTTTCTGAAATGCCGCTCTCCCGTCACTCTGGTTAAAGTGTTATGAAAAAAAAGGCTGTTGGGGGCTAGGGAGTATCGAGTTGATCATTATACATGAAGAAATAACCAATTTCATCGTTTAGTTTATGTTTTACACGTGTTTTAAATTTTATTGCCGAAATCGCTTTTTCTCGCCGAGATAAGCACGTTTTCTGAAATGCCGCTCTCCCGTCACTCTGGTTAAAGTGTTATGAAAAAAAAGGCTGTTGGGGGCTAGGGAGTATCGAGTTGATCATTATACATGAAGAAATAACCAATTTCATCGTTTGGTTTATGTTTTACACGCGTTTTAAATTTTATTGCCGAAATCGCTTTTTCTCGCCGAGATAAGCACGTTTTCTGAAATGCCGCTCTCCCGTCACTCTGGTTAAAGTGTTATGAAAAAAAAGGCAGTTGGGGGCTAGGGAGTATCGAGTTGATCATTATACATGAAGAAATAACCAATTTCATCGTTTGGTTTATGTTTTACACGCGTTTTAAATTTTATTGCCGAAATCGCTTTTTCTCGCCGAGATAAGCACGTTTTCTGAAATGCCGCTCTCCCATCACTCTGGTTAAAGTGTTATGAAAAAAAAGGCTGTTGGGGGCTAGGGAGTATCGAGTTGATCATTATACATGAAGAAATAACCAATTTCATCGTTTGGTTTATGTTTTACACGCGTTTTAAATTTTATTGCCGAAATCGCTTTTTCTCGCCGAGATAAGCACGTTTTCTGAAATGCCGCTCTCCCGTCACTCTGGTTAAAGTGTTATGAAAAAAAAGGCTGTTGGGGGCTAGGGAGTATCGAGTTGATCATTATACATGAAGAAATAACCAATTTCATCGTTTGGTTTATGTTTTACACGCGTTTTAAATTTTATTGCCGAAATCGCTTTTTCTCGCCGAGATAAGCACGTTTTCTGAAATGCCGCTCTCCCGTCACTCTGGTTAAAGTGTTATGAAAAAAAAGGCTGTTGGGGGCTAGGGAGTATCGAGTTGATCATTATACATGAAGAAATAACCAATTTCATCGTTTGGTTTATGTTTTACACGCGTTTTAAATTTTATTGCCGAAATCGCTTTTTCTCGCCGAGATAAGCACGTTTTCTGAAATGCCGCTCTCCCGTCACTCTGGTTAAAGTGTTATGAAAAAAAAGGCTGTTGGGGGCTAGGGAGTATCGAGTTGATCATTATACATGAAGAAATAACCAATTTCATCGTTTGGTTTATGTTTTACACGCGTTTTAAATTTTATTGCCGAAATCGCTTTTTCTCGCCGAGATAAGCACGTTTTCTGAAATGCCGCTCTCCCGTCACTCTGGTTAAAGTGTTATGAAAAAAAAGGCTGTTGGGGGCTAGGGAGTATCGAGTTGATCATTATACATGAAGAAATAACCAATTTCATCGTTTGGTTTATGTTTTACACGCGTTTTAAATTTTATTGCCGAAATCGCTTTTTCTCGCCGAGATAAGCACGTTTTCTGAAATGCCGCTCTCCCGTCACTCTGGTTAAAGTGTTATGAAAAAAAAGGCTGTTGGGGGCTAGGGAGTATCGAGTTGATCATTATACATGAAGAAATAACCAATTTCATCGTTTGGTTTATGTTTTACACGCGTTTTAAATTTTATTGCCGAAATCGCTTTTTCTCGCCGAGATAAGCACGTTTTCTGAAATGCCGCTCTCCCGTCACTCTGGTTAAAGTGTTATGAAAAAAAAGGCTGTTGGGGGCTAGGGAGTATCGACTTGATCATTATACATGAAGAAATAACCAATTTCATCGTTTGGTTTATGTTTTACACGCGTTTTAAATTTTATTGCCGAAATCGCTTTTTCTCGCCGAGATAAGCACGTTTTCTGAAATGCCGCTCTCCCGTCACTCTGGTTAAAGTGTTATGAAAAAAAAGGCTGTTGGGGGCTAGGGAGTATCGAGTTGATCATTATACATGAAGAAATAACCAATTTCATCGTTTGGTTTATGTTTTACACGCGTTTTAAATTTTATTGCCGAAATCGCTTTTTCTCGCCGAGATAAGCACGTTTTCTGAAATGCCGCTCTCCCGTCACTCTGGTTAAAGTGTTATGAAAAAAAAGGCTCTTGGGGGCTAGGGAGTATCGAGTTGATCATTATACATGAAGAAATTACCAATTTCATCGTTTGGTTTATGTTTTACACGCGTTTTAAATTTTATTGCCGAAATCGCTTTTTCTCGCCGAGATAAGCACGTTTTCTGAAATGCCGCTCTCCCGTCACTCTGGTTAAAGTGTTATGAAAAAAAAGGCTGTTGGGGGCTAGGGAGTATCGAGTTGATCATTATACATGAAGAAATAACCAATTTCATCGTTTGGTTTATGTTTTACACGCTGCTGAGCTCCAGCTGGATGTGTAAAAAGAACCGGGCTGGTTAAAAAAAGAACCGGGCGACCCGGTAAAATTGCTTAGCCGGGGCTCTGGAAGCTTAACACGGCGTGATCTTGTCCAAAAAGCCGCTGCTGAGCTCCAGCTGGAAGTGTAAAAAGAACCGGGCTGGTTAAAAAAAAGAACCGGGCGACCCGGTAAAATTGCTTAGCCGGGGCTCTGGAAGCCTAACACGGCGTGATCTTGTCCAAAAAGCCGCTGCTGAGCTCCAGCTGGAAGTGTAAAAAGAACCGGGCTGGTTAAAAAAAAGAACCGGGCGGCCCGGTAAAATTGCCTAGCCGGGGTCCTGGAAGCCTAACCCGGCGTGATACTGTTCAAAAAGCCGCTGCTGAGCTCCAGCTGGAAGTGTAAAAAGAACCGGGCTGGTTAAAAAAAGAACCGGGCGACCCGGTAAAATTGCTTAGCCGGGGCTCTGGAAGCCTAACACGGCGTGATCTTGTCCAAAAAGCCGCTGCTGAGCTCCAGCTGGAAGTGTAAAAAGAACCGGGCTGTTTAAAAAAAAGAACCGGGCGGCCCGTTAAAATTGCTTAGCCGGGGCTCTGGAAGCCTAACCAGGCGTGATCTTGTCCAAAAAGCCGCTCGTGAGCTCCAGCTGGAAGTGTAAAAAGAACCGGGCTGGTTAAAAAAAAGAACCGGGCGGCCCGGTAAAATTGCTTAGCCGGGGTCCTGGAAGCCTGACCCGGCGTGATATTGTCCAAAAAGCCGCTCGTGAGCTCCAGCTGGAAGTGTAAAAAGAACCGGGCTGGTTAAAAAAAAAAAGAACCGGGCGGGCCGGTAAAATTGCTTAGCCGGGGCTCTGGAAGCCTAACACGGCGTGATCTTGTCCCAAAAGCCGCTCGTGAGCTCCAGCTGGAAGTGTAAAAAGAACCGGGCTGGTTCAAAAAAAGAACCGGGCGGCCCGGTAGAATTGCTTAGCCGAGGTCCTGGAAGCCTAACCCGGCGTGATCTTGCGCCAAAAGCCGCTGCTGAGCTCCAGCTGGAAGTGTAAAAAGAACCGGGCTGGTTCAAAAAAAGAACCGGGCGGCCCGGTAAAATTGCTTAGCCGGGGTCCTGGAAGCCTAACGCGGCGTGATCTTGCCCGAAAGTCGGCCTCTATACTTCCATATTAGGTACCAGGCGCTCAGAGCCAACTTGGCGAAAATTTTCTAAGTGCCCACGGCTCTGCGGGGATTGTGCGTCCGACCCGCGCCGGTTCTCCAGCCGGCCTGAAATAACGCAAAACCAGCCTCTCCCCCTGGAGCTCACAGCCAAAGGCAAAACTTTTCTATGTGCCTACGGCTCTGCGAGCTTTTGAGTCCGCCCCGCGCCGGTTCGTCGGTCGGCCTCAAAAAGCGAAAAATCAGCCTCTCTCCCTGGAGCTCGACTCGAGTTGATCATTATACATGAAGAAATAACCAATTTCATCGTTTGGTTTATGTTTTACACGCGTTTTAAATTTTATTGCCGAAATCGCTTTTTCTCGCCGAGATAAGCACGTTTTCTGAAATGCCGCTCTCCCGTCACTCTGGTTAAAGTGTTATGGAAAAAAAAGGCTGTTGGGGGCTAGGGAGTATCGAGTTGATCATTATACATGAAGAAATAACCAATTTCATCGTTTGGTTTATGTTTTACACGCGTTTTAAATTTTATTGCCGAAATCGCTTTTTCTCGCCGAGATAAGCACGTTTTCTGAAATGCCGCTCTCCCGTCACTCTGGTTAAAGTGTTATGAAAAAAAAAGGCTGTTGGGGGCTAGGGAGTATCGAGTTGATCATTATACATGAAGAAATAACCAATTTCATCGTTTGGTTTATGTTTTACACGCGTTTTAAATTTTATTGCCGAAATCGCTTTTTCTCGCCGAGATAAGCACGTTTTCTGAAATGCCGCTCTCCCGTCACTCTGGTTAAAGTGTTATGAAAAAAAAGGCTGTTGGGGGCTAGGGAGTATCGAGTTGATCATTATACATGAAGAAATAACCAATTTCATCGTTTGGTTTATGTTTTACACGCGTTTTAAATTTTATTGCCGAAATCGCTTTTTCTCGCCGAGATAAGCACGTTTTCTGAAATGCCGCTCTCCCGTCACTCTGGTTAAAGTGTTATGAAAAAAAAGGCTGTTGGGGGCTAGGGAGTATCGAGTTGATCATTATACATGAAGAAATAACCAATTTCATCGTTTGGTTTATGTTTTACACGCGTTTTAAATTTTATTGCCGAAATCGCTTTTTCTCGCCGAGATAAGCACGTTTTCTGAAATGCCGCTCTCCCGTCACTCTGGTTAAAGTGTTATGAAAAAAAAGGCTGTTGGGGGCTAGGGAGTATCGAGTTGATCATTATACATGAAGAAATAACCAATTTCATCGTTTGGTTTATGTTTTACACGCGTTTTAAATTTTATTGCCGAAATCGCTTTTTCTCGCCGAGATAAGCACGTTTTCTGAAATGCCGCTCTCCCGTCACTCTGGTTAAAGTGTTATGAAAAAAAAGGCTGTTGGGGGCTAGGGAGTATCGAGTTGATCATTATACATGAAGAAATAACCAATTTCATCGTTTGGTTTATGTTTTACACGCGTTTTAAATTTTATTGCCGAAATCGCTTTTTCTCGCCGAGATAAGCACGTTTTCTGAAATGCCGCTCTCCCGTCACTCTGGTTAAAGTGTTATGAAAAAAAAGGCTGTTGGGGGCTAGGGAGTATCGAGTTGATCATTATACATGAAGAAATAACCAATTTCATCGTTTGGTTTATGTTTTACACGCGTTTTAAATTTTATTGCCGAAATCGCTTTTTCTCGCCGAGATAAGCACGTTTTCTGAAATGCCGCTCTCCCGTCACTCTGGTTAAAGTGTTATGAAAAAAAAAGGCTGTTGGGGGCTAGGGAGTATCGAGTTGATCATTATACATGAAGAAATAACCAATTTCATCGTTTGGTTTATGTTTTACACGCGTTTTAAATTTTATTGCCGAAATCGCTTTTTCTCGCCGAGATAAGCACGTTTTCTGAAATGCCGCTCTCCCGTCACTCTGGTTAAAGTGTTATGAAAAAAAAGGCTGTTGGGGGCTAGGGAGTATCGAGTTGATCATTATACATGAAGAAATTACCAATTTCATCGTTTGGTTTATGTTTTACACGCGTTTTAAATTTTATTGCCGAAATCGCTTTTTCTCGCCGAGATAAGCACGTTTTCTGAAATGCCGCTCTCCCGTCACTCTGGTTAAAGTGTTATGAAAAAAAAGGCTGTTGGGGGCTAGGGAGTATCGAGTTGATCATTATACATGAAGAAATAACCAATTTCATCGTTTGGTTTATGTTTTACACGCTGCTGAGCTCCAGCTGGATGTGTAAAAAGAACCGGGCTGGTTAAAAAAAGAACCGGGCGACCCGGTAAAATTGCTTAGCCGGGGCTCTGGAAGCTTAACACGGCGTGATCTTGTCCAAAAAGCCGCTGCTGAGCTCCAGCTGGAAGTGTAAAAAGAACCGGGCTGGTTAAAAAAAAGAACCGGGCGACCCGGTAAAATTGCTTAGCCGGGGCTCTGGAAGCCTAACACGGCGTGATCTTGTCCAAAAAGCCGCTGCTGAGCTCCAGCTGGAAGTGTAAAAAGAACCGGGCTGGTTAAAAAAAAAGAACCGGGCGGCCCGGTAAAATTGCCTAGCCGGGGTCCTGGAAGCCTAACCCGGCGTGATACTGTGCAAAAAGCCGCTGCTGAGCTCCAGCTGGAAGTGTAAAAAGAACCGGGCTGGTTAAAAAAAGAACCGGGCGACCCGGTAAAATTGCTTAGCCGGGGCTCTGGAAGCCTAACACGGCGTGATCTTGTCCAAAAAGCCGCTGCTGAGCTCCAGCTGGAAGTGTAAAAAGAACCTGGCTGTTTAAAAAAAAGAACCGGGCGGCCCGTTAAAATTGCTTAGCCGGGGCTCTGGAAGCCTAACCAGGCGTGATCTTGTCCAAAAAGCCGCTCGTGAGCTCCAGCTGGAAGTGTAAAAAGAACCGGGCTGCTTAAAAAAAAGAACCGGGCGGCCCGGTAAAATTGCTTAGCCGGGGTCCTGGAAGCCTGACCCGGCGTGATATTGTCCAAAAAGCCGCTCGTGAGCTCCAGCTGGAAGTGTAAAAAGAACCGGGCTGGTTAAAAAAAAAAGAACCGGGCGGGCCGGTAAAATTGCTTAGCCGGGGCTCTGGAAGCCTAACACGGCGTGATCTTGTCCCAAAAGCCGCTCGTGAGCTCCAGCTGGAAGTGTAAAAAGAACCGGGCTGGTTCAAAAAAAGAACCGGGCGGCCCGGTAGAATTGCTTAGCCGAGGTCCTGGAAGCCTAACCCGGCGTGATCTTGCGCCAAAAGCCGCTGCTGAGCTCCAGCTGGAAGTGTAAAAAGAACCGGGCTGGTTCAAAAAAAGAACCGGGCGGCCCGGTAAAATTGCTTAGCCGGGGTCCTGGAAGCCTAACGCGGCGTGATCTTGCCCGAAAGTCGGCCTCTATACTTCCATATTAGGTACCAGGCGCTCAGAGCCAACTTGGCGAAAATTTTCTAAGTGCCCACGGCTCTGCGGGGATTGTGCGTCCGACCCTCGCCGGTTCTCCAGCCGGCCTGAAATAACGCAAAACCAGCCTCTCCCCCTGGAGCTCACAGCCAAAGGCAAAACTTTTCTATGTGCCTACGGCTCTGCGAGCTTTTGAGTCCGCCCCGCGCCGGTTCGTCGGTCGGCCTCAAAAAGCGAAAAATCAGCCTCTCTCCCTGGAGCTCGACTCGAGTTGATCATTATACATGAAGAAATAACCAATTTCATCGTTTGGTTTATGTTTTACACGCGTTTTAAATTTTATTGCCGAAATCGCTTTTTCTCGCCGAGATAAGCACGTTTTCTGAAATGCCGCTCTCCCGTCACTCTGGTTAAAGTGTTATGAAAAAAAAGGCTGTTGGGGGCTAGGGAGTATCGAGTTGATCATTATACATGAAGAAATAACCAATTTCATCGTTTGGTTTATGTTTTACACGCGTTTTAAATTTTATTGCCGAAATCGCTTTTTCTCGCCGAGATAAGCACGTTTTCTGAAATGCCGCTCTCCCGTCACTCTGGTTAAAGTGTTATGAAAAAAAAGGCTGTTGGGGGCTAGGGAGTATCGAGTTGATCATTATACATGAAGAAATAACCAATTTCATCGTTTGGTTTATGTTTTACACGCGTTTTAAATTTTATTGCCGAAATCGCTTTTTCTCGCCGAGATAAGCACGTTTTCTGAAATGCCGCTCTCCCGTCACTCTGGTTAAAGTGTTATGAAAAAAAAGGCTGTTGGGGGCTAGGGAGTATCGAGTTGATCATTATACATGAAGAAATAACCAATTTCATCGTTTGGTTTATGTTTTACACACGTTTTAAATTTTATTGCCGAAATCGCTTTTTCTCGCCGAGATAAGCACGTTTTCTGAAATGCCGCTCTCCCGTCACTCTGGTTAAAGTGTTATGAAAAAAAAGGCTGTTGGGGGCTAGGGAGTATCGAGTTGATCATTATACATGAAGAAATAACCAATTTCATCGTTTGGTTTATGTTTTACACGCGTTTTAAATTTTATTGCCGAAATCGCTTTTTCTCGCCGAGATAAGCACGTTTTCTGAAATGCCGCTCTCCCGTCACTCTGGTTAAAGTGTTATGAAAAAAAAGGCAGTTGGGGGCTAGGGAGTATCGAGTTGATCATTATACATGAAGAAATAACCAATTTCATCGTTTGGTTTATGTTTTACACGCGTTTTAAATTTTATTGCCGAAATCGCTTTTTCTCGCCGAGATAAGCACGTTTTCTGAAATGCCGCTCTCCCATCACTCTGGTTAAAGTGTTATGAAAAAAAAGGCTGTTGGGGGCTAGGGAGTATCGAGTTGATCATTATACATGAAGAAATAACCAATTTCATCGTTTGGTTTATGTTTTACACGCGTTTTAAATTTTATTGCCGAAATCGCTTTTTCTCGCCGAGATAAGCACGTTTTCTGAAATGCCGCTCTCCCGTCACTCTGGTTAAAGTGTTATGAAAAAAAAGGCTGTTGGGGGCTAGGGAGTATCGAGTTGATCATTATACATGAAGAAATAACCAATTTCATCGTTTGGTTTATGTTTTACACGCGTTTTAAATTTTATTGCCGAAATCGCTTTTTCTCGCCGAGATAAGCACGTTTTCTGAAATGCCGCTCTCCCGTCACTCTGGTTAAAGTGTTATGAAAAAAAAGGCTGTTGGGGGCTAGGGAGTATCGAGTTGATCATTATACATGAAGAAATAACCAATTTCATCGTTTGGTTTATGTTTTACACGCGTTTTAAATTTTATTGCCGAAATCGCTTTTTCTCGCCGAGATAAGCACGTTTTCTGAAATGCCGCTCTCCCGTCACTCTGGTTAAAGTGTTATGAAAAAAAAGGCTGTTGGGGGCTAGGGAGTATCGAGTTGATCATTATACATGAAGAAATAACCAATTTCATCGTTTGGTTTATGTTTTACACGCGTTTTAAATTTTATTGCCGAAATCGCTTTTTCTCGCCGAGATAAGCACGTTTTCTGAAATGCCGCTCTCCCGTTACTCTGGTTAAAGTGTTATGAAAAAAAAGGCTGTTGGGGGCTAGGGAGTATCGAGTTGATCATTATACATGAAGAAATAACCAATTTCATCGTTTGGTTTATGTTTTACATGCGTTTTAAATTTTATTGCCGAAATCGCTTTTTCTCGCCGAGATAAGCACGTTTTCTGAAATGCCGCTCTCCCGTCACTCTGGTTAAAGTGTTATGAAAAAAAAGGCTGTTGGGGGCTAGGGAGTATCGAGTTGATCATTATACATGAAGAAATAACCAATTTCATCGTTTGGTTTATGTTTTACACGCGTTTTAAATTTTATTACGGAAATCGCTTTTTCTCGCCGAGATAAGCACGTTTTCTGAAATGCCGCTCTCCCGTCACTCTGGTTAAAGTGTTATGAAAAAAAAGGCTGTTGGGGGCTAGGGAGTATCGAGTTGATCATTATACATGAAGAAATAACCAATTTCATCGTTTGGTTTATGTTTTACACGCGTTTTAAATTTTATTGCCGAAATCGCTTTTTCTCGCCGAGATAAGCACGTTTTCTGAAATGCCGCTCTCCCGTCACTCTGGTTAAAGTGTTATGAAAAAAAAGGCTGTTGGGGGCTAGGGAGTATCGAGTTGATCATTATACATGAAGAAATAACCAATTTCATCGTTTGGTTTATGTTTTACACGCGTTTTAAATTTTATTGCCGAAATCGCTTTTTCTCGCCGAGATAAGCACGTTTTCTGAAATGCCGCTCTCCCGTCACTCTGGTTAAAGTGTTATGAAAAAAAAGGCTGTTGGGGGCTAGGGAGTATCGAGTTGATCATTATACATGAAGAAATAACCAATTTCATCGTTTGGTTTATGTTTTACACGCGTTTTAAATTTTATTGCCGAAATCGCTTTTTCTCGCCGAGATAAGCACGTTTTCTGAAATGCCGCTCTCCCGTCACTCTGGTTAAAGTGTTATGAAAAAAAAGGCTGTTGGGGGCTAGGGAGTATCGAGTTGATCATTATACATGAAGAAATAACCAATTTCATCGTTTGGTTTATGTTTTACACGCGTTTTAAATTTTATTGCCGAAATCGCTTTTTCTCGCCGAGATAAGCACGTTTTCTGAAATGCCGCTCTCCCGTCACTCTGGTTAAAGTGTTATGAAAAAAAAGGCTGTTGGGGGCTAGGGAGTATCGAGTTGATCATTATACATGAAGAAATAACCAATTTCATCGTTTGGTTTATGTTTTACACGCGTTTTAAATTTTATTGCCGAAATCGCTTTTTCTCGCCGAGATAAGCACGTTTTCTGAAATGCCGCTCTCCCGTCACTCTGGTTAAAGTGTTATGAAAAAAAAGGCTGTTGGGGGCTAGGGAGTATCGAGTTGATCATTATACATGAAGAAATAACCAATTTCATCGTTTGGTTTATGTTTTACACGCGTTTTAAATTTTATTGCCGAAATCGCTTTTTCTCGCCGAGATAAGCACGTTTTCTGAAATGCCGCTCTCCCGTCACTCTGGTTAAAGTGTTATGAAAAAAAAGGCTGTTGGGGGCTAGGGAGTATCGAGTTGATCATTATACATGAAGAAATAACCAATTTCATCGTTTGGTTTATGTTTTACACGCGTTTTAAATTTTATTGCCGAAATCGCTTTTTCTCGCCGAGATAAGCACGTTTTCTGAAATGCCGCTCTCCCGTCACTCTGGTTAAAGTGTTATGAAAAAAAAGGCTGTTGGGGGCTAGGGAGTATCGAGTTGATCATTATACATGAAGAAATAACCAATTTCATCGTTTGGTTTATGTTTTACACGCGTTTTAAATTTTATTGCCGAAATCGCTTTTTCTCGCCGAGATAAGCACGTTTTCTGAAATGCCGCTCTCCCGTCACTCTGGTTAAAGTGTTATGAAAAAAAAGGCTGTTGGGGGCTAGGGAGTATCGAGTTGATCATTATACATGAAGAAATAACCAATTTCATCGTTTGGTTTATGTTTTACACGCGTTTTAAATTTTATTGCCGAAATCGCTTTTTCTCGCCGAGATAAGCACGTTTTCCGAAATGCCGCTCTCCCGTCACTCTGGTTAAAGTGTTATGAAAAAAAAGGCTGTTGGGGGCTAGGGAGTATCGAGTTGATCATTATACATGAAGAAATAACCAATTTCATCGTTTGGTTTATGTTTTACACGCGTTTTAAATTTTATTGCCGAAATCGCTTTTTCTCGCCGAGATAAGCACGTTTTCTGAAATGCCGCTCTCCCGTCACTCTGGTTAAAGTGTTATGAAAAAAAAGGCTGTTGGGGGCTAGGGAGTATCGAGTTGATCATTATACATGAAGAAATAACCAATTTCATCGTTTGGTTTATGTTTTACACGCGTTTTAAATTTTATTGCCGAAATCGCTTTTTCTCGCCGAGATAAGCACGTTTTCTGAAATGCCGCTCTCCCGTCACTCTGGTTAAAGTTTTATGAAAAAAAAGGCTGTTGGGGGCTAGGGAGTATCGAGTTGATCATTATACATGAAGAAATAACCAATTTCATCGTTTGGTTTATGTTTTACACGCGTTTTAAATTTTATTGCCGAAATCGCTTTTTCTCGCCGAGATAAGCACGTTTTCTGAAATGCCGCTCTCCCGTCACTCTGGTTAAAGTGTTATGAAAAAAAAGGCTGTTGGGGGCTAGGGAGTATCGAGTTGATCATTATACATGAAGAAATAACCAATTTCATCGTTTGGTTTATGTTTTACACGCGTTTTAAATTTTATTGCCGAAATCGCTTTTTCTCGCCGAGATAAGCACGTTTTCTGAAATGCCGCTCTCCCCTCACTCTGGTTAAAGTGTTATGAAAAAAAAGGCTGTTGGGGGCTAGGGAGTATCGAGTTGATCATTATACATGAAGAAATAACCAATTTCATCGTTTGGTTTATGTTTTACACGCGTTTTAAGTTTTATTGCCGAAATCGCTTTCTCGCCGAGATAAGCACGTTTTCTGAAATGCCGCTCTCCCGTCACTCTGGTTAAAGTGTTATGAAAAAAAAGGCTGTTGGGGGCTAGGGAGTATCGAGTTGATCATTATACATGAAGAAATAACCAATTTCATCGTTTGGTTTATGTTTTACACGCGTTTTAAATTTTATTGCCGAAATCGCTTTTTCTCGCCGAGATAAGCACGTTTTCTGAAATGCCGCTCTCCCGTCACTCTGGTTAAAGTGTTATGAAAAAAAAGGCTGTTGGGGGCTAGGGAGTATCGAGTTGATCATTATACATGAAGAAATAACCAATTTCATCGTTTGGTTTATGTTTTACACGCGTTTTAAATTTTATTGCCGAAATCGCTTTTTCTCGCCGAGATAAGCACGTTTTCTGAAATGCCGCTCTCCCGTCACTCTGGTTAAAGTGTTATGAAAAAAAAGGCTGTTGGGGGCTAGGGAGTATCGAGTTGATCATTATACATGAAGAAATAACCAATTTCATCGTTTGGTTTATGTTTTACACGCGTTTTAAATTTTATTGCCGAAATCGCTTTTTCTCGCCGAGATAAGCACGTTTTCTGAAATGCCGCTCTCCCGTCACTCTGGTTAAAGTGTTATGAAAAAAAAGGCAGTTGGGGGCTAGGGAGTATCGAGTTGATCATTATACATGAAGAAATAACCAATTTCATCGTTTGGTTTATGTTTTACACTCGTTTTAAATTTTATTGCCGAAATCGCTTTTTCTCGCCGAGATAAGCACGTTTTCTGAAATGCCGCTCTCCCATCACTCTGGTTAAAGTGTTATGAAAAAAAAGGCTGTTGGGGGCTAGGGAGTATCGAGTTGATCATTATACATGAAGAAATAACCAATTTCATCGTTTGGTTTATGTTTTACACGCGTTTTAAATTTTATTGCCGAAATCGCTTTTTCTCGCCGAGATAAGCACGTTTTCTGAAATGCCGCTCTCCCGTCACTCTGGTTAAAGTGTTATGAAAAAAAAAGGCTGTTGGGGGCTAGGGAGTATCGAGTTGATCATTATACATGAAGAAATAACCAATTTCATCGTTTGGTTTATGTTTTACACGCGTTTTAAATTTTATTGCCGAAATCGCTTTTTCTCGCCGAGATAAGCACGTTTTCTGAAATGCCGCTCTCCCGTCACTCTGGTTAAAGTGTTATGAAAAAAAAGGCTGTTGGGGGCTAGGGAGTATCGAGTTGATCATTATACATGAAGAAATAACCAATTTCATCGTTTGGTTTATGTTTTACACGCGTTTTAAATTTTATTGCCGAAATCGCTTTTTCTCGCCGAGATAAGCACGTTTTCTGAAATGCCGCTCTCCCGTCACTCTGGTTAAAGTGTTATGAAAAAATAGGCTGTTGGGGGCTAGGGAGTATCGAGTTGATCATTATACATGAAGAAATAACCAATTTCATCGTTTGGTTTATGTTTTACACGCGTTTTAAATTTTATTGCCGAAATCGCTTTTTCTCGCCGAGATAAGCACGTTTTCTGAAATGCCGCTCTCCCGTTACTCTGGTTAAAGTGTTATGAAAAAAAAGGCTGTTGGGGGCTAGGGAGTATCGAGTTGATCATTATACATGAAGAAATAACCAATTTCATCGTTTGGTTTATGTTTTACACGCGTTTTAAATTTTATTGCCGAAATCGCTTTTTCTCGCCGAGATAAGCACGTTTTCTGAAATGCCGCTCTCCCGTCACTCTGGTTAAAGTGTTATGAAAAAAAAGGCTGTTGGGGGCTAGGGAGTATCGAGTTGATCATTATACATGAAGAAATAACCAATTTCATCGTTTGGTTTATGTTTTACACGCGTTTTAAATTTTATTACGGAAATCGCTTTTTCTCGCCGAGATAAGCACGTTTTCTGAAATGCCGCTCTCCCGTCACTCTGGTTAAAGTGTTATGAAAAAAAAAGACTGTTGGGGGCTAGGGAGTATCGAGTTGATCATTATACATGAAGAAATAACCAATTTCATCGTTTGGTTTATGTTTTACACGCGTTTTAAATTTTATTGCCGAAATCGCTTTTTCTCGCCGAGATAAGCACGTTTTCTGAAATGCCGCTCTCCCGTCACTCTGGTTAAAGTGTTATGAAAAAAAAGGCAGTTGGGGGCTAGGGAGTATCGAGTTGATCATTATACATGAAGAAATAACCAATTTCATCGTTTGGTTTATGTTTTACACGCGTTTTAAATTTTATTGCCGAAATCGCTTTTTCTCGCCGAGATAAGCACGTTTTCTGAAATGCCGCTCTCCCATCACTCTGGTTAAAGTGTTATGAAAAAAAAGGCTGTTGGGGGCTAGGGAGTATCGAGTTGATCATTATACATGAAGAAATAACCAATTTCATCGTTTGGTTTATGTTTTACACGCGTTTTAAATTTTATTGCCGAAATCGCTTTTTCTCGCCGAGATAAGCACGTTTTCTGAAATGCCGCTCTCCCGTCACTCTGGTTAAAGTGTTGTGAAAAAAAAGGCTGTTGGGGGCTAGGGAGTATCGAGTTGATCATTATACATGAAGAAATAACCAATTTCATCGTTTGGTTTATGTTTTACACGCGTTTTAAATTTTATTGCCGAAATCGCTTTTTCTCGCCGAGATAAGCACGTTTTCTGAAATGCCGCTCTCCCGTCACTCTGGTTAAAGTGTTATGAAAAAAAAGGCTGTTGGGGGCTAGGGAGTATCGAGTTGATCATTATACATGAAGAAATAACCAATTTCATCGTTTGGTTTATGTTTTACACGCGTTTTAAATTTTATTGCCGAAATCGCTTTTTCTCGCCGAGATAAGCACGTTTTCTGAAATGCCGCTCTCCCGTCACTCTGGTTAAAGTGTTATGAAAAAAAAGGCTGTTGGGGGCTAGGGAGTATCGAGTTGATCATTATACATGAAGAAATAACCAATTTCATCGTTTGGTTTATGTTTTACACGCGTTTTAAATTTTATTGCCGAAATCGCTTTTTCTCGCCGAGATAAGCACGTTTTCTGAAATGCCGCTCTCCCGTCACTCTGGTTAAAGTGTTGTGAAAAAAAAGGCTGTTGGGGGCTAGGGAGTATCGAGTTGATCATTATACATGAAGAAATAACCAATTTCATCGTTTGGTTTATGTTTTACACGCGTTTTAAATTTTATTGCCGAAATCGCTTTTTCTCGCCGAGATAAGCACGTTTTCTGAAATGCCGCTCTCCCGTCACTCTGGTTAAAGTGTTATGAAAAAAAAGGCTGTTGGGGGCTAGGGAGTATCGAGTTGATCATTATACATGAAGAAATAACCAATTTCATCGTTTGGTTTATGTTTTACACGCGTTTTAAATTTTATTGCCGAAATCGCTTTTTCTCGCCGAGATAAGCACGTTTTCTGAAATGCCGCTCTCCCGTCACTCTGGTTAAAGTGTTATGAAAAAAAAGGCTGTTGGGGGCTAGGGAGTATCGAGTTGATCATTATACATGAAGAAATAACCAATTTCCTCGTTTGGTTTATGTTTTACACGCGTTTTAAATTTTATTGCCGAAATCGCTTTTTCTCGCCGAGATAAGCACGTTTTCTGAAATGCCGCTCTCCCGTCACTCTGGTTAAAGTGTTATGAAAAAAAAGGCTGTTGGGGGCTAGGGAGTATCGAGTTGATCATTATACATGAAGAAATAACCAATTTCATCGTTTGGTTTATGTTTTACACGCGTTTTAAATTTTATTGCCGAAATCGCTTTTTCTCGCCGAGATAAGCACGTTTTCTGAAATGCCGCTCTCCCGTCACTCTGGTTAAAGTGTTATGAACAAAAAGGCTGTTGGGGGCTAGGGAGTATCGAGTTGATCATTATACATGAAGAAATTACCAGTTTCATCGTTTGGTTTATGTTTTACACGCGTTTTAAATTTTATTGCCGAAATCGCTTTTTCTCGCCGAGATAAGCACGTTTTCTGAAATGCCGCTCTCCCGTCACTCTGGTTAAAGTGTTATGAAAAAAAAGGCTGTTGGGGGCTAGGGAGTATCGAGTTGATCATTATACATGAAGAAATAACCAATTTCATCGTTTGGTTTATGTTTTACACGCGTTTTAAATTTTATTGCCGAAATCGCTTTTTCTCGCCGAGATAAGCACGTTTTCTGAAATGCCGCTCTCCCGTCACTCTGGTTAAAGTGTTATGAAAAAAAAGGCTGTTGGGGGCTAGGGAGTATCGAGTTGATCATTATACATGAAGAAATAACCAATTTCATCGTTTGGTTTATGTTTTACACGCGTTTTAAATTTTATTGCCGAAATCGCTTTTTCTCGCCGAGATAAGCACGTTTTCTGAAATGCCGCTCTCCCGTCACTCTGGTTAAAGTGTTATGAAAAAAAAGGCTGTTGGGGGCTAGGGAGTATCGAGTTGATCATTATACATGAAGAAATAACCAATTTCATCGTTTGGTTTATGTTTTACACGCGTTTTAAATTTTATTGCCGAAATCGCTTTTTCTCGCCGAGATAAGCACGTTTTCTGAAATGCCGCTCCCCCGTCACTCTGGTTAAAGTGTTATGAAAAAAAAGGCTGTTGGGGGCTAGGGAGTATCGAGTTGATCATTATACATGAAGAAATAACCAATTTCATCGTTTGGTTTATGTTTTACACGCGTTTTAAATTTTATTGCCGAAATCGCTTTTTCTCGCCGAGATAAGCACGTTTTCTGAAATGCCGCTCTCCCGTCACTCTGGTTAAAGTGTTATGAAAAAAAAGGCTGTTGGGGGCTAGGGAGTATCGAGTTGATCATTATACATGAAGAAATAACCAATTTCATCGTTTGGTTTATGTTTTACACGCGTTTTAAATTTTATTGCCGAAATCGCTTTTTCTCGCCGAGATAAGCACGTTTTCTGAAATGCCGCTCTCCCGTCACTCTGGTTAAAGTGTTATGAAAAAAAAGGCTGTTGGGGGCTAGGGAGTATCGAGTTAATCATTATACATGAAGAAATAACCAATTTCATCGTTTGGTTTATGTTTTACACGCGTTTTAAATTTTATTGCCGAAATCGCTTTTTCTCGCCGAGATAAGCACGTTTTCTGAAATGCCGCTCTCCCGTCACTCTGGTTAAAGTGTTATGAAAAAAAAGGCTGTTGGGGGCTAGGGAGTATCGAGTTGATCATTATACATGAAGAAATAACCAATTTCATCGTTTGGTTTATGTTTTACACGCGTTTTAAATTTTATTGCCGAAATCGCTTTTTCTCGCCGAGATAAGCACGTTTTCTGAAATGCCGCTCTCCCGTCACTCTGGTTAAAGTGTTATGAAAAAAAAGGCTGTTGGGGGCTAGGGAGTATCGAGTTGATCATTATACATGAAGAAATAACCAATTTCATCGTTTGGTTTATGTTTTACACGCGTTTTAAATTTTATTGCCGAAATCGCTTTTTCTCGCCGAGATAAGCACGTTTTCTGAAATGCCGCTCTCCCGTCACTCTGGTTAAAGTGTTATGAAAAAAAAGGCTGTTGAGGGCTAGGGAGTATCGAGTTGATCATTATACATGAAGAAATAACCAATTTCATCGTTTGGTTTATGTTTTACACGCGTTTTAAATTTTATTGCCGAAATCGCTTTTTCTCGCCAAGATAAGCACGTTTTCTGAAATGCCACTCTCCCGTCACTCTGGTTAAAGTGTTATGAAAAAAAAGGCTGTTGGGGGCTAGGGAGTATCGAGTTGATCATTATACATGAAGAAATAACCAATTTCATCGTTTGGTTTATGTTTTACACGCGTTTTAAATTTTATTGCCGAAATCGCTTTTTCTCGCCGAGATAAGCACGTTTTCTGAAATGCCGCTCTCCCGTCACTCTGGTTAAAGTGTTATGAAAAAAAAGGCTGTTGGGGGCTAGGGAGTATCGAGTTGATCATTATACATGAAGAAATAACCAATTTCAACGTTTGGTTTATGTTTTACACGCGTTTTAAATTTTATTGCCGAAATCGCTTTTTCTCGCCGAGATAAGCACGTTTTCTGAAATGCCGCTCTCCCGTCACTCTGGTTAAAGTGTTATGAAAAAAAAGGCTGTTGGGGGCTAGGGAGTATCGAGTTGATCATTATACATGAAGAAATAACCAATTTCATCGTTTGGTTTATGTTTTACACGCGTTTTAAATTTTATTGCCGAAATCGCTTTTTCTCGCCGAGATAAGCACGTTTTCTGAAATGCCGCTCTCCCGTCACTCTGGTTAAAGTGTTATGAAAAAAAAGGCTGTTGGGGGCTAGGGAGTATCGAGTTGATCATTATACATGAAGAAATAACCAATTTCATCGTTTGGTTTATGTTTTACACGCGTTTTAAATTTTATTGCCGAACGCTTTTTCTCGCCGAGATAAGCACGTTTTCTGAAATGCCGCTCTCCCGTCACTCTGGTTAAAGTGTTATGAAAAAAAAGGCAGTTGGGGGCTAGGGAGTATCGAGTTGATCATTATACATGAAGAAATAACCAATTTCATCGTTTGGTTTATGTTTTACACGCGTTTTAAATTTTATTGCCGAAATCGCTTTTTCTCGCCGAGATAAGCACGTTTTCTGAAATGCCGCTCTCCCGTCACTCTGGTTAAAGTGTTATGAAAAAAAAGGCTGTTGGGGGCTAGGGAGTATCGAGTTGATCATTATACATGAAGAAATAACCAATTTCATCGTTTGGTTTATGTTTTACACGCGTTTTAAATTTTATTGCCGAAATCGCTTTTTCTCGCCGAGATAAGCACGTTTTCTGAAATGCCGCTCTCCCGTCACTCTGGTTAAAGTGTTATGAAAAAAAAGGCTGTTGGGGGCTAGGGAGTATCGAGTTGATCATTATACATGAAGAAATAACCAATTTCATCGTTTGGTTTATGTTTTACACGCGTTTTAAATTTTATTGCCGAAATCGCTTTTTCTCGCCGAGATAAGCACGTTTTCTGAAATGCCGCTCTCCCGTCACTCTGGTTAAAGTGTTATGAAAAAAAAGGCAGTTGGGGGCTAGGGAGTATCGAGTTGATCATTATACATGAAGAAATAACCAATTTCATCGTTTGGTTTATGTTTTACACGCGTTTTAAATGTTATTGCCGAAATCGCTTTTTCTCGCCGAGATAAGCACGTTTTCTGAAATGCCGCTCTCCCATCACTCTGGTTAAAGTGTTATGAAAAAAAAGGCTGTTGGGGGCTAGGGAGTATCGAGTTGATCATTATATATGAAGAAATAACCAATTTCATCGTTTGGTTTATGTTTTACACGCGTTTTAAATTTTATTGCCGAGATCGCTTTTTCTCGCCGAGATAAGCACGTTTTCTGAAATGCCGCTCTCCCGTCACTCTGGTTAAAGTGTTATGAAAAAAAGGCTGTTGGGGGCTAGGGAGTATCGAGTTGATCATTATACATGAAGAAATAACCAATTTCATCGTTTGGTTTATGTTTTACACGCGTTTTAAATTTTATTGCCGAAATCGCTTTTTCTCGCCGAGATAAGCACGTTTTCTGAAATGCCGCTCTCCCGTCACTCTGGTTAAAGTGTTATGAAAAAAAAGGCTGTTGGGGGCTAGGGAGTATCGAGTTGATCATTATACATGAAGAAATAACCAATTTCATCGTTTGGTTTATGTTTTACACGCGTTTTAAATTTTATTGCCGAAATCGCTTTTTCTCGCCGAGATAAGCACGTTTTCTGAAATGCCGCTCTCCCGTCACTCTGGTTAAAGTGTTATGAAAAAAAAGGCTGTTGGGGGCTAGGGAGTATCGAGTTGATCATTATACATGAAGAAATAACCAATTTCATCGTTTGGTTTATGTTTTACACGCGTTTTAAATTTTATTGCCGAAATCGCTTTTTCTCGCCGAGATAAGCACGTTTTCTGAAATGCCGCTCTCCCGTCACTCTGGTTAAAGTGTTATGAAAAAAAAGGCTGTTGGGGGCTAGGGAGTATCGAGTTGATCATTATACATGAAGAAATAACCAATTTCATCGTTTGGTTTATGTTTTACACGCGTTTTAAATTTTATTGCCGAAATCGCTTTTTCTCGCCGAGATAAGCACGTTTTCTGAAATGCCGCTCTCCCATCACTCTGGTTAAAGTGTTATGAAAAAAAAGGCTGTTGGGGGCTAGGGAGTATCGAGTTGATCATTATACATGAAGAAATAACCAATTTCATCGTTTGGTTTATGTTTTACACGCGTTTTAAATTTTATTGCCGAGATCGCTTTTTCTCGCCGAGATAAGCACGTTTTCTGAAATGCCGCTCTCCCGTCACTCTGGTTAAAGTGTTATGAAAAAAAAGGCTGTTGGGGGCTAGGGAGTATCGAGTTGATCATTATACATGAAGAAATAACCAATTTCATCGTTTGGTTTATGTTTTACACGCGTTTTAAATTTTATTGCCGAAATCGCTTTTTCTCGCCGAGATAAGCACGTTTTCTGAAATGCCGCTCTCCCGTCACTCTGGTTAAAGTGTTATGAAAAAAAAGGCTGTTGGGGGCTAGGGAGTATCGAGTTGATCATTATACATGAAGAAATAACCAATTTCATCGTTTGGTTTATGTTTTACACGCGTTTTAAATTTTATTGCCGAAATCGCTTTTTCTCGCCGAGATAAGCACGTTTTCTGAAATGCCGCTCTCCCGTCACTCTGGTTAAAGTGTTATGAAAAAAAAGGCTGTCGGGGGCTAGGGAGTATCGAGTTGATCATTATACATGAAGAAATAACCAATTTCATCGTTTGGTTTATGTTTTACACGCGTTTTAAATTTTATTGCCGAAATCGCTTTTTCTCGCCGAGATAAGCACGTTTTCTGAAATGCCGCTCTCCCGTCACTCTGGTTAAAGTGTTATGAAAAAAAAGGCTGTTGGGGGCTAGGGAGTATCGAGTTGATCATTATACATGAAGAAATTACCAATTTCATCGTTTGGTTTATGTTTTACACGCGTTTTAAATTTTATTGCCGAAATCGCTTTTTCTCGCCGAGATAAGCACGTTTTCTGAAATGCCGCTCTCCCGTCACTCTGGTTAAAGTGTTATGAAAAAAAAGGCTGTTGGGGGCTAGGGAGTATCGAGTTGATCATTATACATGAAGAAATAACCAATTTCATCGTTTGGTTTATGTTTTACACGCGTTTTAAATTTTATTGCCGAAATCGCTTTTTCTCGCCGAGATAAGCACGTTTTCTGAAATGCCGCTCTCCCGTCACTCTGGTTAAAGTGTTATGAAAAAAAAGGCTGTTGGGGGCTAGGGAGTATCGAGTTGATCATTATACATGAAGAAATAACCAATTTCATCGTTTGGTTTATGTTTTACACGCGTTTTAAATTTTATTGCCGAAATCGCTTTTTCTCGCCGAGATAAGCACGTTTTCTGAAATGCCGCTCTCCCGTCACTCTGGTTAAAGTGTTATGAAAAAAAAGGCTGTTGGGGGCTAGGGAGTATCGAGTTGATCATTATACATGAAGAAATAACCAATTTCATCGTTTGGTTTATGTTTTACACGCTGCTGAGCTCCAGCTGGATGTGTAAAAAGAACCGGGCTGGTTAAAAAAAGAACCGGGCGACCCGGTAAAATTGCTTAGCCGGGGCTCTGGAAGCTTAACACGGCGTGATCTTGTCCAAAAAGCCGCTGCTGAGCTCCAGCTGGAAGTGTAAAAAGAACCGGGCTGGTTAAAAAAAAGAACCGGGCGACCCGGTAAAATTGCTTAGCCGGGGCTCTGGAAGCCTAACACGGCGTGATCTTGTCGAAAAAGCCGCTGCTGAGCTCCAGCTGGAAGTGTAAAAAGAACCGGGCTGGTTAAAAAAAAGAACCGGGCGGCCCGGTAAAATTGCCTAGCCGGGGTCCTGGAAGCCTAACCCGGCGTGATACTGTGCAAAAAGCCGCTGCTGAGCTCCAGCTGGAAGTGTAAAAAGAACCGGGCTGGTTAAAAAAAGAACCGGGCGACCCGGTAAAATTGCTTAGCCGGGGCTCTGGAAGCCTAACACGGCGTGATCTTGTCCAAAAAGCCGCTGCTGAGCTCCAGCTGGAAGTGTAAAAAGAACCGGGCTGGTTAAAAAAAAGAACCGGGCGGCCCGTTAAAATTGCTTAGCCGGGGCTCTGGAAGCCTAACCAGGCGTGATCTTGTCCAAAAAGCCGCTCGTGAGCTCCAGCTGGAAGTGTAAAAAGAACCGGGCTGGTTAAAAAAAAAGAACCGGGCGGCCCGGTAAAATTGCTTAGCCGGGGCTCTGGAAGCCTAACACGGCGTGATCTTGTCCCAAAAGCCGCTCGTGAGCTCCAGCTGGAAGTGTAAAAAGAACCGGGCTGGTTCAAAAAAAGAACCGGGCGGCCCGGTAGAATTGCTTAGAAGAGGTCCTGGAAGCCTAACCCGGCGTGATCTTGCGCCAAAAGCCGCTGCTGAGCTCCAGCTGGAAGTGTAAAAAGAACCGGGCTGGTTCAAAAAAAGAACCGGGCGGCCCGGTAAAATTGCTTAGCCGGGGTCCTGGAAGCCTAACGCGGCGTGATCTTGCCCGAAAGTTGGCCTCTATACTTCCATATTAGGTACCAGGCGCTCAGAGCCAACTTGGCGAAAATTTTCTAAGTGCCCACGGCTCTGCGGGGATTGTGCGTCCGACCCGCGCCGGTTCTCCAGCCGGCCTGAAATAACGCAAAACCAGCCTCTCCCCCTGGAGCTCACAGCCAAAGGCGAAACTTTTCTATGTGCCTACGGCTCTGCGAGCTTTTGAGTCCGCCCCGCGCCATTTCGTCGGTCGGCCTCAAAAAGCGAAAAATAAGCCTCTCTCCCTGGAGCTCGACTCGAGTTGATCATTATACATGAAGAAATAACCAATTTCATCGTTTGGTTTATGTTTTACACGCGTTTTAAATTTTATTGCCGAAATCGCTTTTTCTCGCCGAGATAAGCACGTTTTCTGAAATGCCGCTCTCCCGTCACTCTGGTTAAAGTGTTATGGAAAAAAAAGGCTGTTGGGGGCTAGGGAGTATCGAGTTGATCATTATACATGAAGAAATAACCAATTTCATCGTTTGGTTTATGTTTTACACGCGTTTTAAATTTTATTGCCGAAATCGCTTTTTCTCGCCGAGATAAGCACGTTTTCTGAAATGCCGCTCTCCCGTCACTCTGGTTAAAGTGTTATGAAAAAAAAGGCTGTTGGGGGCTAGGGAGTATCGAGTTGATCATTATACATGAAGAAATAACCAATTTCATCGTTTGGTTTATGTTTTACACGCGTTTTAAATTTTATTGCCGAAATCGCTTTTTCTCGCCGAGATAAGCACGTTTTCTGAAATGCCGCTCTCCCGTCACTCTGGTTAAAGTGTTATGAAAAAAAAGGCTGTTGGGGGCTAGGGAGTATCGAGTTGATCATTATACATGAAGAAATAACCAATTTCATCGTTTGGTTTATGTTTTACACGCGTTTTAAATTTTATTGCCGAAATCGCTTTTTCTCGCCGAGATAAGCACGTTTTCTGAAATGCCGCTCTCCCGTCACTCTGGTTAAAGTGTTATGAAAAAAAAGGCTGTTGGGGGCTAGGGAGTATCGAGTTGATCATTATACATGAAGAAATAACCAATTTCATCGTTTGGTTTATGTTTTACACGCGTTTTAAATTTTATTGCCGAAATCGCTTTTTCTCGCCGAGATAAGCACGTTTTCTGAAATGCCGCTCTCCCGTCACTCTGGTTAAAGTGTTATGAAAAAAAAGGCTGTTGGGGGCTAGGGAGTATCGAGTTGATCATTATACATGAAGAAATAACCAATTTCATCGTTTGGTTTATGTTTTACACGCGTTTTAAATTTTATTGCCGAAATCGCTTTTTCTCGCCGAGATAAGCACGTTTTCTGAAATGCCGCTCTCCCGTCACTCTGGTTAAAGTGTTATGAAAAAAAAGGCTGTCGGGGGCTAGGGAGTATCGAGTTGATCATTATACATGAAGAAATAACCAATTTCATCGTTTGGTTTATGTTTTACACGCGTTTTAAATTTTATTGCCGAAATCGCTTTTTCTCGCCGAGATAAGCACGTTTTCTGAAATGCCGCTCTCCCGTCACTCTGGTTAAAGTGTTATGAAAAAAAAGGCTGTTGGGGGCTAGGGAGTATCGAGTTGATCATTATACATGAAGAAATTACCAATTTCATCGTTTGGTTTATGTTTTACACGCGTTTTAAATTTTATTGCCGAAATCGCTTTTTCTCGCCGAGATAAGCACGTTTTCTGAAATGCCGCTCTCCCGTCACTCTGGTTAAAGTGTTATGAAAAAAAAGGCTGTTGGGGGCTAGGGAGTATCGAGTTGATCATTATACATGAAGAAATAACCAATTTCATCGTTTGGTTTATGTTTTACACGCGTTTTAAATTTTATTGCCGAAATCGCTTTTTCTCGCCGAGATAAGCACGTTTTCTGAAATGCCGCTCTCCCGTCACTCTGGTTAAAGTGTTATGAAAAAAAAGGCTGTTGGGGGCTAGGGAGTATCGAGTTGATCATTATACATGAAGAAATAACCAATTTCATCGTTTGGTTTATGTTTTACACGCGTTTTAAATTTTATTGCCGAAATCGCTTTTTCTCGCCGAGATAAGCACGTTTTCTGAAATGCCGCTCTCCCGTCACTCTGGTTAAAGTGTTATGAAAAAAAAGGCTGTTGGGGGCTAGGGAGTATCGAGTTGATCATTATACATGAAGAAATAACCAATTTCATCGTTTGGTTTATGTTTTACACGCGTTTTAAATTTTATTGCCGAAATCGCTTTTTCTCGCCGAGATAAGCACGTTTTCTGAAATGCCGCTCTCCCGTCACTCTGGTTAAAGTGTTATGAAAAAAAAGGCTGTTGGGGGCTAGGGAGTATCGAGTTGATCATTATACATGAAGAAATAACCAATTTCATCGTTTGGTTTATGTTTTACACGCGTTTTAAATTTTATTGCCGAAATCGCTTTTTCTCGCCGAGATAAGCACGTTTTCTGAAATGCCGCTCTCCCGTCACTCTGGTTAAAGTGTTATGAAAAAAAAGGCTGTTGGGGGCTAGGGAGTATCGAGTTGATCATTATACATGAAGAAATAACCAATTTCATCGTTTGGTTTATGTTTTACACGCTGCTGAGCTCCAGCTGGATGTGTAAAAAGAACCGGGCTGGTTAAAAAAAGAACCGGGCGACCCGGTAAAATTGCTTAGCCGGGGCTCTGGAAGCCTAACACGGCGTGATCTTGTCCAAAAAGCAGCTGCTGAGCTACAGCTGGAAGTGTAAAAAGAACCGGGCTGGTTAAAAAAAAGAACCGGGCGACCCGGTAAAATTGCTTAGCCGGGGCTCTGGAAGCCTAACACGGCGTGATCTTTTCCAAAAAGCCGCTGCTGAGCTCCAGCTGGAAGTGTAAAAAGAACCGGGCTGGTTAAAAAAAAGAACCGGGCGGCCCGGTAAAATTGCCTAGCCGGGGTCCTGGAAGCCTAACCCGGCGTGATACTGTGCAAAAAGGTGCTGCTGAGCTCCAGCTGGAAGTGTAAAAAGAACCGGGCTGGTTAAAAAAAGAACCGGGCGACCCGGTAAAATTGCTTAGCCGGGGCTCTGGAAGCCTAACACGGCGTGATCTTGTCCAAAAAGCCGCTGCTGAGCTCCAGCTGGAAGTGTAAAAAGAACCGGGCTGGTTAAAAAAAAGAACCGGGCGGCCCGTTAAAATTGCTTAGCCGGGGCTCTGGAAGCCTAACCAGGCGTGATCTTGTCCAAAAAGCCGCTCGTGAGCTCCAGCTGGAAGTGTAAAAAGAACCGGGCTGGTTAAAAAAAAGAACCGGGCGGCCAGGTAAAATTGCTTAGCCGGGGTCCTGGAAGCCTAACCCGGCGTGATATTGTCCGAAAAGCCGCTGCTGAGCTCCAGCTGGAAGTGTAAAAAGAACCGGGCTGGTTAAAAAAAAAAGAACCGGGCGGGCCGGTAAAATTGCTTAGCCGGGGCTCTGGAAGCCTAACACGGCGTGATCTTGTCCCAAAAGCCGCTCGTGAGCTCCAGCTGGAAGTGTAAAAAGAACCGGGCTGGTTCAAAAAAAGAACCGGGCGGCCCGGTAGAATTGCTTAGCCGAGGTCCTGGAAGCCTAACCCGGCGTGATCTTGCGCCAAAAGCCGCTGCTGAGCTCCAGCTGGAAGTGTAAAAAGAACCGGGCTGGTTCAAAAAAAGAACCGGGCGGCCCGGTAAAATTGCTTAGCCGGGGTCCTGGAAGCCTAACGCGGCGTGATCTTGCCCGAAAGTCGGCCTCTATACTTCCATATTAGGTACCAGGCGCTCAGAGCCAACTTGGCGAAAATTTTCTAAGTGCCCACGGCTCTGCGGGGATTGTGCGTCCGACCCGCGCCGGTTCTCCAGCCGGCCTGAAATAACGCAAAACCAGCCTCTCCCCCTGGAGCTCACAGCCAAAGGCGAAACTTTTCTAAGTGCCTACGGCTCTGCGAGCTTTTGAGTCCGCCCCGCGCCGTTAAGTCGGTCGGCCTCAAAAAGCGAAAAATCAGCCTCTCTCCCTGGAGCTCGACTCGAGTTGATCATTATACATGAAGAAATAACCAATTTCATCGTTTGGTTTATGTTTTACACGCGTTTTAAATTTTATTGCCGAAATCGCTTTTTCTCGCCGAGATAAGCACGTTTTCTGAAATGCCGCTCTCCCGTCACTCTGGTTAAAGTGTTATGAAAAAAAAGGCTGTTGGGGGCTAGGGAGTATCGAGTTGATCATTATACATGAAGAAATAACCAATTTCATCGTTTGGTTTATGTTTTACACGCGTTTTAAATTTTATTGCCGAAATCGCTTTTTCTCGCCGAGATAAGCACGTTTTCTGAAATGCCGCTCTCCCGTCACTCTGGTTAAAGTGTTATGAAAAAAAAGGCTGTTGGGGGCTAGGGAGTATCGAGTTGATCATTATACATGAAGAAATAACCAATTTCATCGTTTGGTTTATGTTTTACACGCGTTTTAAATTTTATTGCCGAAATCGCTTTTTCTCGCCGAGATAAGCACGTTTTCTGAAATGCCGCTCTCCCGTCACTCTGGTTAAAGTGTTATGAAAAAAAAGGCTGTTGGGGGCTAGGGAGTATCGAGTTGATCATTATACATGAAGAAATAACCAATTTCATCGTTTGGTTTATGTTTTACACGCGTTTTAAATTTTATTGCCGAAATCGCTTTTTCTCGCCGAGATAAGCACGTTTTCTGAAATGCCGCTCTGCCGTCACTCTGGTTAAAGTGTTATGAAAAAAAAGGCTGTTGGGGGCTAGGGAGTATCGAGTTGATCATTATACATGAAGAAATAACCAATTTCATCGTTTGGTTTATGTTTTACACGCGTTTTAAATTTTATTGCCGAAATCGCTTTTTCTCGCCAAGATAAGCACGTTTTCTGAAAGGCCGCTCTCCCGTCACTCTGGTTAAAGTGTTATGAAAAAAAAGGCTGTTGGGGGCTAGGGAGTATCGAGTTGATCATTATACATGAAGAAATAACCAATTTCATCGTTTGGTTTATGTTTTACACGCGTTTTAAATTTTATTGCCGAAATCGCTTTTTCTCGCCGAGATAAGCACGTTTTCTGAAATGCCGCTCTCCCGTCACTCTGGTTAAAGTGTTATGAAAAAAAAGGCTGTTGGGGGCTAGGGAGTATCGAGTTGATCATTATACATGAAGAAATTACCAATTTCATCGTTTGGTTTATGTTTTACACGCGTTTTAAATTTTATTGCCGAAATCGCTTTTTCTCGCCGAGATAAGCACGTTTTCTGAAATGCCGCTCTCCCGTCACTCTGGTTAAAGTGTTATGAAAAAAAAGGCTGTTGGGGGCTAGGGAGTATCGAGTTGATCATTATACATGAAGAAATAACCAATTTCATCGTTTGGTTTATGTTTTACACGCGTTTTAAATTTTATTGCCGAAATCGCTTTTTCTCGCCGAGATAAGCACGTTTTCTGAAATGCCGCTCTCCCGTCACTCTGGTTAAAGTGTTATGAAAAAAAAGGCTGTTGGGGGCTAGGGAGTATCGAGTTGATCATTATACATGAAGAAATAACCAATTTCATCGTTTGGTTTATGTTTTACACGCGTTTTAAATTTTATTGCCGAAATCGCTTTTTCTCGCCGAGATAAGCACGTTTTCTGAAATGCCGCTCTCCCGTCACTCTGGTTAAAGTGTTATGAAAAAAAAGGCTGTTGGGGGCTAGGGAGTATCGAGTTGATCATTATACATGAAGAAATAACCAATTTCATCGTTTGGTTTATGTTTTACACGCGTTTTAAATTTTATTGCCGAAATCGCTTTTTCTCGCCGAGATAAGCACGTTTTCTGAAATGCCGCTCTCCCGTCACTCTGGTTAAAGTGTTATGAAAAAAAAAGGCTGTTGGGGGCTAGGGAGTATCGAGTTGATCATTATACATGAAGAAATAACCAATTTCATCGTTTGGTTTATGTTTTACACGCGTTTTAAATTTTATTGCCGAAATCGCTTTTTCTCGCCGAGATAAGCACGTTTTCTGAAATGCCGCTCTCCCGTCACTCTGGTTAAAGTGTTATGAAAAAAAAGGCTGTTGGGGGCTAGGGAGTATCGAGTTGATCATTATACATGAAGAAATTACCAATTTCATCGTTTGGTTTATGTTTTACACGCGTTTTAAATTTTATTGCCGAAATCGCTTTTTCTCGCCGAGATAAGCACGTTTTCTGAAATGCCGCTCTCCCGTCACTCTGGTTAAAGTGTTATGAAAAAAAAGGCTGTTGGGGGCTAGGGAGTATCGAGTTGATCATTATACATGAAGAAATAACCAATTTCATCGTTTGGTTTATGTTTTACACGCTGCTGAGCTCCAGCTGGATGTGTAAAAAGAACCGGGCTGGTTAAAAAAAGAACCGGGCGACCCGGTAAAATTGCTTAGCCGGGGCTCTGGAAGCTTAACACGGCGTGATCTTGTCCAAAAAGCCGCTGCTGAGCTCCAGCTGGAAGTGTAAAAAGAACCGGGCTGGTTAAAAAAAAGAACCGGGCGACCCGGTAAAATTGCTTAGCCGGGGCTCTGGAAGCCTAACACGGCGTGATCTTGTCCAAAAAGCCGCTGCTGAGCTCCAGCTGGAAGTGTAAAAAGAACCGGGCTGGTTAAAAAAAAAGAACCGGGCGGCCCGGTAAAATTGCCTAGCCGGGGTCCTGGAAGCCTAACCCGGCGTGATACTGTGCAAAAAGCCGCTGCTGAGCTCCAGCTGGAAGTGTAAAAAGAACCGGGCTGGTTAAAAAAAGAACCGGGCGACCCGGTAAAATTGCTTAGCCGGGGCTCTGGAAGCCTAACACGGCGTGATCTTGTCCAAAAAGCCGCTGCTGAGCTCCAGCTGGAAGTGTAAAAAGAACCTGGCTGTTTAAAAAAAAGAACCGGGCGGCCCGTTAAAATTGCTTAGCCGGGGCTCTGGAAGCCTAACCAGGCGTGATCTTGTCCAAAAAGCCGCTCGTGAGCTCCAGCTGGAAGTGTAAAAAGAACCGGGCTGCTTAAAAAAAAGAACCGGGCGGCCCGGTAAAATTGCTTAGCCGGGGTCCTGGAAGCCTGACCCGGCGTGATATTGTCCAAAAAGCCGCTCGTGAGCTCCAGCTGGAAGTGTAAAAAGAACCGGGCTGGTTAAAAAAAAAAGAACCGGGCGGGCCGGTAAAATTGCTTAGCCGGGGCTCTGGAAGCCTAACACGGCGTGATCTTGTCCCAAAAGCCGCTCGTGAGCTCCAGCTGGAAGTGTAAAAAGAACCGGGCTGGTTCAAAAAAAGAACCGGGCGGCCCGGTAGAATTGCTTAGCCGAGGTCCTGGAAGCCTAACCCGGCGTGATCTTGCGCCAAAAGCCGCTGCTGAGCTCCAGCTGGAAGTGTAAAAAGAACCGGGCTGGTTCAAAAAAAGAACCGGGCGGCCCGGTAAAATTGCTTAGCCGGGGTCCTGGAAGCCTAACGCGGCGTGATCTTGCCCGAAAGTCGGCCTCTATACTTCCATATTAGGTACCAGGCGCTCAGAGCCAACTTGGCGAAAATTTTCTAAGTGCCCACGGCTCTGCGGGGATTGTGCGTCCGACCCTCGCCGGTTCTCCAGCCGGCCTGAAATAACGCAAAACCAGCCTCTCCCCCTGGAGCTCACAGCCAAAGGCAAAACTTTTCTATGTGCCTACGGCTCTGCGAGCTTTTGAGTCCGCCCCGCGCCGGTTCGTCGGTCGGCCTCAAAAAGCGAAAAATCAGCCTCTCTCCCTGGAGCTCGACTCGAGTTGATCATTATACATGAAGAAATAACCAATTTCATCGTTTGGTTTATGTTTTACACGCGTTTTAAATTTTATTGCCGAAATCGCTTTTTCTCGCCGAGATAAGCACGTTTTCTGAAATGCCGCTCTCCCGTCACTCTGGTTAAAGTGTTATGAAAAAAAAGGCTGTTGGGGGCTAGGGAGTATCGAGTTGATCATTATACATGAAGAAATAACCAATTTCATCGTTTGGTTTATGTTTTACACGCGTTTTAAATTTTATTGCCGAAATCGCTTTTTCTCGCCGAGATAAGCACGTTTTCTGAAATGCCGCTCTCCCGTCACTCTGGTTAAAGTGTTATGAAAAAAAAGGCTGTTGGGGGCTAGGGAGTATCGAGTTGATCATTATACATGAAGAAATAACCAATTTCATCGTTTGGTTTATGTTTTACACGCGTTTTAAATTTTATTGCCGAAATCGCTTTTTCTCGCCGAGATAAGCACGTTTTCTGAAATGCCGCTCTCCCGTCACTCTGGTTAAAGTGTTATGAAAAAAAAGGCTGTTGGGGGCTAGGGAGTATCGAGTTGATCATTATACATGAAGAAATAACCAATTTCATCGTTTGGTTTATGTTTTACACACGTTTTAAATTTTATTGCCGAAATCGCTTTTTCTCGCCGAGATAAGCACGTTTTCTGAAATGCCGCTCTCCCGTCACTCTGGTTAAAGTGTTATGAAAAAAAAGGCTGTTGGGGGCTAGGGAGTATCGAGTTGATCATTATACATGAAGAAATAACCAATTTCATCGTTTGGTTTATGTTTTACACGCGTTTTAAATTTTATTGCCGAAATCGCTTTTTCTCGCCGAGATAAGCACGTTTTCTGAAATGCCGCTCTCCCGTCACTCTGGTTAAAGTGTTATGAAAAAAAAGGCAGTTGGGGGCTAGGGAGTATCGAGTTGATCATTATACATGAAGAAATAACCAATTTCATCGTTTGGTTTATGTTTTACACGCGTTTTAAATTTTATTGCCGAAATCGCTTTTTCTCGCCGAGATAAGCACGTTTTCTGAAATGCCGCTCTCCCATCACTCTGGTTAAAGTGTTATGAAAAAAAAGGCTGTTGGGGGCTAGGGAGTATCGAGTTGATCATTATACATGAAGAAATAACCAATTTCATCGTTTGGTTTATGTTTTACACGCGTTTTAAATTTTATTGCCGAAATCGCTTTTTCTCGCCGAGATAAGCACGTTTTCTGAAATGCCGCTCTCCCGTCACTCTGGTTAAAGTGTTATGAAAAAAAAGGCTGTTGGGGGCTAGGGAGTATCGAGTTGATCATTATACATGAAGAAATAACCAATTTCATCGTTTGGTTTATGTTTTACACGCGTTTTAAATTTTATTGCCGAAATCGCTTTTTCTCGCCGAGATAAGCACGTTTTCTGAAATGCCGCTCTCCCGTCACTCTGGTTAAAGTGTTATGAAAAAAAAGGCTGTTGGGGGCTAGGGAGTATCGAGTTGATCATTATACATGAAGAAATAACCAATTTCATCGTTTGGTTTATGTTTTACACGCGTTTTAAATTTTATTGCCGAAATCGCTTTTTCTCGCCGAGATAAGCACGTTTTCTGAAATGCCGCTCTCCCGTCACTCTGGTTAAAGTGTTATGAAAAAAAAGGCTGTTGGGGGCTAGGGAGTATCGAGTTGATCATTATACATGAAGAAATAACCAATTTCATCGTTTGGTTTATGTTTTACACGCGTTTTAAATTTTATTGCCGAAATCGCTTTTTCTCGCCGAGATAAGCACGTTTTCTGAAATGCCGCTCTCCCGTTACTCTGGTTAAAGTGTTATGAAAAAAAAGGCTGTTGGGGGCTAGGGAGTATCGAGTTGATCATTATACATGAAGAAATAACCAATTTCATCGTTTGGTTTATGTTTTACATGCGTTTTAAATTTTATTGCCGAAATCGCTTTTTCTCGCCGAGATAAGCACGTTTTCTGAAATGCCGCTCTCCCGTCACTCTGGTTAAAGTGTTATGAAAAAAAAGGCTGTTGGGGGCTAGGGAGTATCGAGTTGATCATTATACATGAAGAAATAACCAATTTCATCGTTTGGTTTATGTTTTACACGCGTTTTAAATTTTATTACGGAAATCGCTTTTTCTCGCCGAGATAAGCACGTTTTCTGAAATGCCGCTCTCCCGTCACTCTGGTTAAAGTGTTATGAAAAAAAAGGCTGTTGGGGGCTAGGGAGTATCGAGTTGATCATTATACATGAAGAAATAACCAATTTCATCGTTTGGTTTATGTTTTACACGCGTTTTAAATTTTATTGCCGAAATCGCTTTTTCTCGCCGAGATAAGCACGTTTTCTGAAATGCCGCTCTCCCGTCACTCTGGTTAAAGTGTTATGAAAAAAAAGGCTGTTGGGGGCTAGGGAGTATCGAGTTGATCATTATACATGAAGAAATAACCAATTTCATCGTTTGGTTTATGTTTTACACGCGTTTTAAATTTTATTGCCGAAATCGCTTTTTCTCGCCGAGATAAGCACGTTTTCTGAAATGCCGCTCTCCCGTCACTCTGGTTAAAGTGTTATGAAAAAAAAGGCTGTTGGGGGCTAGGGAGTATCGAGTTGATCATTATACATGAAGAAATAACCAATTTCATCGTTTGGTTTATGTTTTACACGCGTTTTAAATTTTATTGCCGAAATCGCTTTTTCTCGCCGAGATAAGCACGTTTTCTGAAATGCCGCTCTCCCGTCACTCTGGTTAAAGTGTTATGAAAAAAAAGGCTGTTGGGGGCTAGGGAGTATCGAGTTGATCATTATACATGAAGAAATAACCAATTTCATCGTTTGGTTTATGTTTTACACGCGTTTTAAATTTTATTGCCGAAATCGCTTTTTCTCGCCGAGATAAGCACGTTTTCTGAAATGCCGCTCTCCCGTCACTCTGGTTAAAGTGTTATGAAAAAAAAGGCTGTTGGGGGCTAGGGAGTATCGAGTTGATCATTATACATGAAGAAATAACCAATTTCATCGTTTGGTTTATGTTTTACACGCGTTTTAAATTTTATTGCCGAAATCGCTTTTTCTCGCCGAGATAAGCACGTTTTCTGAAATGCCGCTCTCCCGTCACTCTGGTTAAAGTGTTATGAAAAAAAAGGCTGTTGGGGGCTAGGGAGTATCGAGTTGATCATTATACATGAAGAAATAACCAATTTCATCGTTTGGTTTATGTTTTACACGCGTTTTAAATTTTATTGCCGAAATCGCTTTTTCTCGCCGAGATAAGCACGTTTTCTGAAATGCCGCTCTCCCGTCACTCTGGTTAAAGTGTTATGAAAAAAAAGGCTGTTGGGGGCTAGGGAGTATCGAGTTGATCATTATACATGAAGAAATAACCAATTTCATCGTTTGGTTTATGTTTTACACGCGTTTTAAATTTTATTGCCGAAATCGCTTTTTCTCGCCGAGATAAGCACGTTTTCTGAAATGCCGCTCTCCCGTCACTCTGGTTAAAGTGTTATGAAAAAAAAGGCTGTTGGGGGCTAGGGAGTATCGAGTTGATCATTATACATGAAGAAATAACCAATTTCATCGTTTGGTTTATGTTTTACACGCGTTTTAAATTTTATTGCCGAAATCGCTTTTTCTCGCCGAGATAAGCACGTTTTCTGAAATGCCGCTCTCCCGTCACTCTGGTTAAAGTGTTATGAAAAAAAAGGCTGTTGGGGGCTAGGGAGTATCGAGTTGATCATTATACATGAAGAAATAACCAATTTCATCGTTTGGTTTATGTTTTACACGCGTTTTAAATTTTATTGCCGAAATCGCTTTTTCTCGCCGAGATAAGCACGTTTTCTGAAATGCCGCTCTCCCGTCACTCTGGTTAAAGTGTTATGAAAAAAAAGGCTGTTGGGGGCTAGGGAGTATCGAGTTGATCATTATACATGAAGAAATAACCAATTTCATCGTTTGGTTTATGTTTTACACGCGTTTTAAATTTTATTGCCGAAATCGCTTTTTCTCGCCGAGATAAGCACGTTTTCTGAAATGCCGCTCTCCCGTCACTCTGGTTAAAGTGTTATGAAAAAAAAGGCTGTTGGGGGCTAGGGAGTATCGAGTTGATCATTATACATGAAGAAATAACCAATTTCATCGTTTGGTTTATGTTTTACACGCGTTTTAAATTTTATTGCCGAAATCGCTTTTTCTCGCCGAGATAAGCACGTTTTCTGAAATGCCGCTCTCCCGTCACTCTGGTTAAAGTGTTATGAAAAAAAAGGCTGTTGGGGGCTAGGGAGTATCGAGTTGATCATTATACATGAAGAAATAACCAATTTCATCGTTTGGTTTATGTTTTACACGCGTTTTAAATTTTATTGCCGAAATCGCTTTTTCTCGCCGAGATAAGCACGTTTTCTGAAATGCCGCTCTCCCGTCACTCTGGTTAAAGTGTTATGAAAAAAAAGGCTGTTGGGGCTAGGGAGTATCGAGTTGATCATTATACATGAAGAAATAACCAATTTCATCGTTTGGTTTATGTTTTACACGCGTTTTAAATTTTATTGCCGAAATCGCTTTTTCTCGCCGAGATAAGCACGTTTTCTGAAATGCCGCTCTCCCTCACTCTGGTTAAAGTGTTATGAAAAAAAAGGCTGTTGGGGGCTAGGGAGTATCGAGTTGATCATTATACATGAAGAAATAACCAATTTCATCGTTTGTTTATGTTTTACACGCGTTTTAAGTTTTATTGCCGAAATCGCTTTCTCGCCGAGATAAGCACGTTTTCTGAAATGCCGCTCTCCCGTCACTCTGGTTAAAGTGTTATGAAAAAAAAGGCTGTTGGGGGCTAGGGAGTATCGAGTTGATCATTATACATGAAGAAATAACCAATTTCATCGTTTGGTTTATGTTTTACACGCGTTTTAAATTTTATTGCCGAAATCGCTTTTTCTCGCCGAGATAAGCACGTTTTCTGAAATGCCGCTCTCCCGTCACTCTGGTTAAAGTGTTATGAAAAAAAAGGCTGTTGGGGGCTAGGGAGTATCGAGTTGATCATTATACATGAAGAAATAACCAATTTCATCGTTTGGTTTATGTTTTACACGCGTTTTAAATTTTATTGCCGAAATCGCTTTTTCTCGCCGAGATAAGCACGTTTTCTGAATGCCGCTCTCCCGTCACTCTGGTTAAAGTGTTATGAAAAAAAAGGCTGTTGGGGGCTAGGGAGTATCGAGTTGATCATTATACATGAAGAAATAACCAATTTCATCGTTTGGTTTATGTTTTACACGCGTTTTAAATTTTATTGCCGAAATCGCTTTTTCTCGCCGAGATAAGCACGTTTTCTGAAATGCCGCTCTCCCGTCACTCTGGTTAAAGTGTTATGAAAAAAAAGGCTGTTGGGGGCTAGGGAGTATCGAGTTGATCATTATACATGAAGAAATAACCAATTTCATCGTTTGGTTTATGTTTTACACTCGTTTTAAATTTTATTGCCGAAATCGCTTTTTCTCGCCGAGATAAGCACGTTTTCTGAAATGCCGCTCTCCCGTCACTCTGGTTAAAGTGTTATGAAAAAAAAGGCTGTTGGGGGCTAGGGAGTATCGAGTTGATCATTATACATGAAGAAATAACCAATTTCATCGTTTGGTTTATGTTTTACACGCGTTTTAAATTTTATTGCCGAAATCGCTTTTTCTCGCCGAGATAAGCACGTTTTCTGAAATGCCGCTCTCCCGTCACTCTGGTTAAAGTGTTATGAAAAAAAAAGGCTGTTGGGGGCTAGGGAGTATCGAGTTGATCATTATACATGAAGAAATAACCAATTTCATCGTTTGGTTTATGTTTTACACGCGTTTTAAATTTTATTGCCGAAATCGCTTTTTCTCGCCGAGATAAGCACGTTTTCTGAATGCGCTCTCCCGTCACTCTGGTTAAAGTGTTATGAAAAAAAAGGCTGTTGGGGGCTAGGGAGTATCGAGTTGATCATTATACATGAAGAAATAACCAATTTCATCGTTTGGTTTATGTTTTACACGCGTTTTAAATTTTATTGCCGAAATCGCTTTTTCTCGCCGAGATAAGCACGTTTTCTGAAATGCCGCTCTCCCGTCACTCTGGTTAAAGTGTTATGAAAAAATAGGCTGTTGGGGGCTAGGGAGTATCGAGTTGATCATTATACATGAAGAAATAACCAATTTCATCGTTTGGTTTATGTTTTACACGCGTTTTAATTTTATTGCCGAAATCGCTTTTTCTCGCCGAGATAAGCACGTTTTCTGAAATGCCGCTCTCCGTCACTCTGGTTAAAGTGTTATGAAAAAAAAGGCTGTTGGGGGCTAGGGAGTATCGAGTTGATCATTATACATGAAGAAATAACCAATTTCATCGTTTGGTTTATGTTTTACACGCGTTTTAAATTTTATTGCCGAAATCGCTTTTTCTCGCCGAGATAAGCACGTTTTCTGAAATGCCGCTCTCCCGTCACTCTGGTTAAAGTGTTATGAAAAAAAAGGCTGTTGGGGCTAGGGAGTATCGAGTTGATCATTATACATGAAGAAATAACCAATTTCATCGTTTGGTTTATGTTTTACACGCGTTTTTAAATTTTATTACGGAAATCGCTTTTTCTCGCCGAGATAAGCACGTTTTCTGAAATGCCGCTCTCCCGTCACTCTGGTTAAAGTGTTATGAAAAAAAAGGACTGTTGGGGGCTAGGGAGTATCGAGTTGATCATTATACATGAAGAAATAACCAATTTCATCGTTTGGTTTATGTTTTACACGCGTTTTAAATTTTATTGCCGAAATCGCTTTTTCTCGCCGAGATAAGCACGTTTTCTGAAATGCCGCTCTCCGTCACTCTGGTTAAAGTGTTATGAAAAAAAAGCTGTTGGGGGCTAGGGAGTATCGAGTTGATCATTATACATGAAGAAATAACCAATTTCATCGTTTGGTTTATGTTTTACACGCGTTTTAAATTTTATTGCCGAAATCGCTTTTTCTCGCCGAGATAAGCACGTTTTCTGAAATGCCGCTCTCCCAGTCACTCTGGTTAAAGTGTTATGAAAAAAAAGGCTGTTGGGGGCTAGGGAGTATCGAGTTGATCATTATACATGAAGAAATAACCAATTTCATCGTTTGGTTTATGTTTTACACGCGTTTTAAATTTTATTGCCGAAATCGCTTTTTCTCGCCGAGATAAGCACGTTTTCTGAAATGCCGCTCTCCCGTCACTCTGGTTAAAGTGTTAGTGAAAAAAAAGGCTGTTGGGGGCTAGGGAGTATCGAGTTGATCATTATACATGAAGAAATAACCAATTTCATCGTTTGGTTTATGTTTTACACGCGTTTTAAATTTTATTGCCGAAATCGCTTTTTCTCGCCGAGATAAGCACGTTTTCTGAAATGCCGCTCTCCCGTCACTCTGGTTAAAGTGTTATGAAAAAAAAGGCTGTTGGGGGCTAGGGAGTATCGAGTTGATCATTATACATGAAGAAATAACCAATTTCATCGTTTGGTTTATGTTTTACACGCGTTTTTAAATTTTATTGCCGAAATCGCTTTTTCTCGCCGAGATAAGCACGTTTTCTGAAATGCCGCTCTCCCGTCACTCTGGTTAAAGTGTTATGAAAAAAAAGGCTGTTGGGGGCTAGGGAGTATCGAGTTGATCATTATACATGAAGAAATAACCAATTTCATCGTTTGGTTTATGTTTTACACGCGTTTTAAATTTTATTGCCGAAATCGCTTTTTCTCGCCGAGATAAGCACGTTTTCTGAAATGCCGCTCTCCCGTCACTCTGGTTAAAGTGTTGTGAAAAAAAAGGCTGTTGGGGGCTAGGGAGTATCGAGTTGATCATTATACATGAAGAAATAACCAATTTCATCGTTTGGTTTATGTTTTACAGCGTTTTAAATTTTATTGCCGAAATCGCTTTTTCTCGCCGAGATAAGCACGTTTTCTGAAATGCCGCTCTCCCGTCACTCTGGTTAAAGTGTTATGAAAAAAAAGGCTGTTGGGGGCTAGGGAGTATCGAGTTGATCATTATACATGAAGAAATAACCAATTTCATCGTTTGGTTTATGTTTTACACGCGTTTTAAATTTTATTGCCGAAATCGCTTTTTCTCGCCGAGATAAGCACGTTTTCTGAAATGCCGCTCTCCCGTCACTCTGGTTAAAGTGTTATGAAAAAAAAGGCTGTTGGGGGCTAGGGAGTATCGAGTTGATCATTATACATGAAGAAATAACCAATTTCATCGTTTGGTTTATGTTTTACACGCGTTTTAAATTTTATTGCCGAAATCGCTTTTTCTCGCCGAGATAAGCACGTTTTCTGAAATGCCGCTCTCCCGTCACTCTGGTTAAAGTGTTATGAAAAAAAAGGCTGTTGGGGGCTAGGGAGTATCGAGTTGATCATTATACATGAAGAAATAACCAATTTCATCGTTTGGTTTATGTTTTACACGCGTTTTAAATTTTATTGCCGAAATCGCTTTTTCTCGCCGAGATAAGCACGTTTTCTGAAATGCCGCTCTCCCGTCACTCTGGTTAAAGTGTTATGAAAAAAAAGGCTGTTGGGGGCTAGGGAGTATCGAGTTGATCATTATACATGAAGAAATTACCAGTTTCATCGTTTGGTTTATGTTTTACACGCGTTTTAAATTTTATTGCCGAAATCGCTTTTTCTCGCCGAGATAAGCACGTTTTCTGAAATGCCGCTCTCCCGTCACTCTGGTTAAAGTGTTATGAAAAAAAAGGCTGTTGGGGGCTAGGGAGTATCGAGTTGATCATTATACATGAAGAAATAACCAATTTCATCGTTTGGTTTATGTTTTACACGCGTTTTAAATTTTATTGCCGAAATCGCTTTTTCTCGCCGAGATAAGCACGTTTTCTGAAATGCCGCTCTCCCGTCACTCTGGTTAAAGTGTTATGAAAAAAAAGGCTGTTGGGGGCTAGGGAGTATCGAGTTGATCATTATACATGAAGAAATAACCAATTTCATCGTTTGGTTTATGTTTTACACGCGTTTTAAATTTTATTGCCGAAATCGCTTTTTCTCGCCGAGATAAGCACGTTTTCTGAAATGCCGCTCTCCCGTCACTCTGGTTAAAGTGTTATGAAAAAAAAGGCTGTTGGGGGCTAGGGAGTATCGAGTTGATCATTATACATGAAGAAATAACCAATTTCATCGTTTGGTTTATGTTTTACACGCGTTTTAAATTTTATTGCCGAAATCGCTTTTTCTCGCCGAGATAAGCACGTTTTCTGAAATGCCGCTCTCCCGTCACTCTGGTTAAAGTGTTATGAAAAAAAAGGCTGTTGGGGGCTAGGGAGTATCGAGTTGATCATTATACATGAAGAAATAACCAATTTCATCGTTTGGTTTATGTTTTACACGCGTTTTAAATTTTATTGCCGAAATCGCTTTTTCTCGCCGAGATAAGCACGTTTTCTGAAATGCCGCTCTCCCGTCACTCTGGTTAAAGTGTTATGAAAAAAAAGGCTGTTGGGGGCTAGGGAGTATCGAGTTGATCATTATACATGAAGAAATAACCAATTTCATCGTTTGGTTTATGTTTTACACGCGTTTTAAATTTTATTGCCGAAATCGCTTTTTCTCGCCGAGATAAGCACGTTTTCTGAAATGCCGCTCTCCCGTCACTCTGGTTAAAGTGTTATGAAAAAAAAGGCTGTTGGGGGCTAGGGAGTATCGAGTTGATCATTATACATGAAGAAATAACCAATTTCATCGTTTGGTTTATGTTTTACACGCGTTTTAAATTTTATTGCCGAAATCGCTTTTTCTCGCCGAGATAAGCACGTTTTCTGAAATGCCGCTCTCCCGTCACTCTGGTTAAAGTGTTATGAAAAAAAAGGCTGTTGGGGGCTAGGGAGTATCGAGTTGATCATTATACATGAAGAAATAACCAATTTCATCGTTTGGTTTATGTTTTACACGCGTTTTAAATTTTATTGCCGAAATCGCTTTTTCTCGCCGAGATAAGCACGTTTTCTGAAATGCCGCTCTCCCGTCACTCTGGTTAAAGTGTTATGAAAAAAAAGGCTGTTGGGGGCTAGGGAGTATCGAGTTGATCATTATACATGAAGAAATAACCAATTTCATCGTTTGGTTTATGTTTTACACGCGTTTTAAATTTTATTGCCGAAATCGCTTTTTCTCGCCGAGATAAGCACGTTTTCTGAAATGCCGCTCTCCCGTCACTCTGGTTAAAGTGTTATGAAAAAAAAGGCTGTTGGGGGCTAGGGAGTATCGAGTTGATCATTATACATGAAGAAATAACCAATTTCATCGTTTGGTTTATGTTTTACACGCGTTTTAAATTTTATTGCCGAAATCGCTTTTTCTCGCCGAGATAAGCACGTTTTCTGAAATGCCGCTCTCCCGTCACTCTGGTTAAAGTGTTATGAAAAAAAAGGCTGTTGGGGGCTAGGGAGTATCGAGTTGATCATTATACATGAAGAAATAACCAATTTCATCGTTTGGTTTATGTTTTACACGCGTTTTAAATTTTATTGCCGAAATCGCTTTTTCTCGCCGAGATAAGCACGTTTTCTGAAATGCCGCTCTCCCGTCACTCTGGTTAAAGTGTTATGAAAAAAAAGGCTGTTGGGGGCTAGGGAGTATCGAGTTGATCATTATACATGAAGAAATAACCAATTTCATCGTTTGGTTTATGTTTTACACGCGTTTTAAATTTTATTGCCGAAATCGCTTTTTCTCGCCGAGATAAGCACGTTTTCTGAAATGCCGCTCTCCCGTCACTCTGGTTAAAGTGTTATGAAAAAAAAGGCTGTTGGGGGCTAGGGAGTATCGAGTTGATCATTATACATGAAGAAATAACCAATTTCATCGTTTGGTTTATGTTTTACACGCGTTTTAAATTTTATTGCCGAAATCGCTTTTTCTCGCCGAGATAAGCACGTTTTCTGAAATGCCGCTCTCCCGTCACTCTGGTTAAAGTGTTATGAAAAAAAAGGCTGTTGGGGGCTAGGGAGTATCGAGTTGATCATTATACATGAAGAAATAACCAATTTCATCGTTTGGTTTATGTTTTACACGCGTTTTAAATTTTATTGCCGAAATCGCTTTTTCTCGCCGAGATAAGCACGTTTTCTGAAATGCCGCTCTCCCGTCACTCTGGTTAAAGTGTTATGAAAAAAAAGGCTGTTGGGGGCTAGGGAGTATCGAGTTGATCATTATACATGAAGAAATAACCAATTTCATCGTTTGGTTTATGTTTTACACGCGTTTTAAATTTTATTGCCGAAATCGCTTTTTCTCGCCGAGATAAGCACGTTTTCTGAAATGCCGCTCTCCCGTCACTCTGGTTAAAGTGTTATGAAAAAAAAGGCTGTTGGGGGCTAGGGAGTATCGAGTTGATCATTATACATGAAGAAATAACCAATTTCATCGTTTGGTTTATGTTTTACACGCGTTTTAAATTTTATTGCCGAAATCGCTTTTTCTCGCCGAGATAAGCACGTTTTCTGAAATGCCGCTCTCCCGTCACTCTGGTTAAAGTGTTATGAAAAAAAAGGCTGTTGGGGGCTAGGGAGTATCGAGTTGATCATTATACATGAAGAAATAACCAATTTCATCGTTTGGTTTATGTTTTACACGCGTTTTAAATTTTATTGCCGAGAATCGCTTTTTCTCGCCGAGATAAGCACGTTTTCTGAAATGCCGCTCTCCCGTCACTCTGGTTAAAGTGTTATGAAAAAAAAGGCTGTTGGGGGCTAGGGAGTATCGAGTTGATCATTATACATGAAGAAATAACCAATTTCATCGTTTGGTTTATGTTTTACACGCGTTTTAAATTTTATTGCCGAAATCGCTTTTTCTCGCCGAGATAAGCACGTTTTCTGAAATGCCGCTCTCCCGTCACTCTGGTTAAAGTGTTATGAAAAAAAAGGCTGTTGGGGGCTAGGGAGTATCGAGTTGATCATTATACATGAAGAAATAACCAATTTCATCGTTTGGTTTATGTTTTACACGCGTTTTAAATTTTATTGCCGAAATCGCTTTTTCTCGCCGAGATAAGCACGTTTTCTGAAATGCCGCTCTCCCGTCACTCTGGTTAAAGTGTTATGAAAAAAAAGGCTGTTGGGGGCTAGGGAGTATCGAGTTGATCATTATACATGAAGAAATAACCAATTTCATCGTTTGGTTTATGTTTTACACGCGTTTTAAATTTTATTGCCGAAATCGCTTTTTCTCGCCGAGATAAGCACGTTTTCTGAAATGCCGCTCTCCCGTCACTCTGGTTAAAGTGTTATGAAAAAAAAGGCTGTTGGGGGCTAGGGAGTATCGAGTTGATCATTATACATGAAGAAATAACCAATTTCATCGTTTGGTTTATGTTTTACACGCGTTTTAAATTTTATTGCCGAAATCGCTTTTTCTCGCCGAGATAAGCACGTTTTCTGAAATGCCGCTCTCCCGTCACTCTGGTTAAAGTGTTATGAAAAAAAAGGCTGTTGGGGGCTAGGGAGTATCGAGTTGATCATTATACATGAAGAAATAACCAATTTCATCGTTTGGTTTATGTTTTACACGCGTTTTAAATTTTATTGCCGAAATCGCTTTTTCTCGCCGAGATAAGCACGTTTTCTGAAATGCCGCTCTCCCGTCACTCTGGTTAAAGTGTTATGAAAAAAAAGGCTGTTGGGGGCTAGGGAGTATCGAGTTGATCATTATACATGAAGAAATAACCAATTTCATCGTTTGGTTTATGTTTTACACGCGTTTTAAATTTTATTGCCGAAATCGCTTTTTCTCGCCGAGATAAGCACGTTTTCTGAAATGCCGCTCTCCCGTCACTCTGGTTAAAGTGTTATGAAAAAAAAGGCTGTTGGGGGCTAGGGAGTATCGAGTTGATCATTATACATGAAGAAATAACCAATTTCATCGTTTGGTTTATGTTTTACACGCGTTTTAAATTTTATTGCCGAAATCGCTTTTTCTCGCCGAGATAAGCACGTTTTCTGAAATGCCGCTCTCCCGTCACTCTGGTTAAAGTGTTATGAAAAAAAAGGCTGTTGGGGGCTAGGGAGTATCGAGTTGATCATTATACATGAAGAAATAACCAATTTCATCGTTTGGTTTATGTTTTACACGCGTTTTAAATTTTATTGCCGAAATCGCTTTTTCTCGCCGAGATAAGCACGTTTTCTGAAATGCCGCTCTCCCGTCACTCTGGTTAAAGTGTTATGAAAAAAAAGGCTGTTGGGGGCTAGGGAGTATCGAGTTGATCATTATACATGAAGAAATAACCAATTTCATCGTTTGGTTTATGTTTTACACGCGTTTTAAATTTTATTGCCGAAATCGCTTTTTCTCGCCGAGATAAGCACGTTTTCTGAAATGCCGCTCTCCCGTCACTCTGGTTAAAGTGTTATGAAAAAAAAGGCTGTTGGGGGCTAGGGAGTATCGAGTTGATCATTATACATGAAGAAATAACCAATTTCATCGTTTGGTTTATGTTTTACACGCGTTTTAAATTTTATTGCCGAAATCGCTTTTTCTCGCCGAGATAAGCACGTTTTCTGAAATGCCGCTCTCCCGTCACTCTGGTTAAAGTGTTATGAAAAAAAAGGCTGTTGGGGGCTAGGGAGTATCGAGTTGATCATTATACATGAAGAAATAACCAATTTCATCGTTTGGTTTATGTTTTACACGCGTTTTAAATTTTATTGCCGAAATCGCTTTTTCTCGCCGAGATAAGCACGTTTTCTGAAATGCCGCTCTCCCGTCACTCTGGTTAAAGTGTTATGAAAAAAAAGGCTGTTGGGGGCTAGGGAGTATCGAGTTGATCATTATACATGAAGAAATAACCAATTTCATCGTTTGGTTTATGTTTTACACGCGTTTTAAATTTTATTGCCGAAATCGCTTTTTCTCGCCGAGATAAGCACGTTTTCTGAAATGCCGCTCTCCCGTCACTCTGGTTAAAGTGTTATGAAAAAAAAGGCTGTTGGGGGCTAGGGAGTATCGAGTTGATCATTATACATGAAGAAATAACCAATTTCATCGTTTGGTTTATGTTTTACACGCGTTTTAAATTTTATTGCCGAAATCGCTTTTTCTCGCCGAGATAAGCACGTTTTCTGAAATGCCGCTCTCCCGTCACTCTGGTTAAAGTGTTATGAAAAAAAAGGCTGTTGGGGGCTAGGGAGTATCGAGTTGATCATTATACATGAAGAAATAACCAATTTCATCGTTTGGTTTATGTTTTACACGCGTTTTAAATTTTATTGCCGAAATCGCTTTTTCTCGCCGAGATAAGCACGTTTTCTGAAATGCCGCTCTCCCGTCACTCTGGTTAAAGTGTTATGAAAAAAAAGGCTGTTGGGGGCTAGGGAGTATCGAGTTGATCATTATACATGAAGAAATAACCAATTTCATCGTTTGGTTTATGTTTTACACGCGTTTTAAATTTTATTGCCGAAATCGCTTTTTCTCGCCGAGATAAGCACGTTTTCTGAAATGCCGCTCTCCCGTCACTCTGGTTAAAGTGTTATGAAAAAAAAGGCTGTTGGGGGCTAGGGAGTATCGAGTTGATCATTATACATGAAGAAATAACCAATTTCATCGTTTGGTTTATGTTTTACACGCGTTTTAAATTTTATTGCCGAAATCGCTTTTTCTCGCCGAGATAAGCACGTTTTCTGAAATGCCGCTCTCCCGTCACTCTGGTTAAAGTGTTATGAAAAAAAAGGCTGTTGGGGGCTAGGGAGTATCGAGTTGATCATTATACATGAAGAAATAACCAATTTCATCGTTTGGTTTATGTTTTACACGCGTTTTAAATTTTATTGCCGAAATCGCTTTTTCTCGCCGAGATAAGCACGTTTTCTGAAATGCCGCTCTCCCGTCACTCTGGTTAAAGTGTTATGAAAAAAAAGGCTGTTGGGGGCTAGGGAGTATCGAGTTGATCATTATACATGAAGAAATAACCAATTTCATCGTTTGGTTTATGTTTTACACGCGTTTTAAATTTTATTGCCGAAATCGCTTTTTCTCGCCGAGATAAGCACGTTTTCTGAAATGCCGCTCTCCCGTCACTCTGGTTAAAGTGTTATGAAAAAAAAGGCTGTTGGGGGCTAGGGAGTATCGAGTTGATCATTATACATGAAGAAATAACCAATTTCATCGTTTGGTTTATGTTTTACACGCGTTTTAAATTTTATTGCCGAAATCGCTTTTTCTCGCCGAGATAAGCACGTTTTCTGAAATGCCGCTCTCCCGTCACTCTGGTTAAAGTGTTATGAAAAAAAAGGCTGTTGGGGGCTAGGGAGTATCGAGTTGATCATTATACATGAAGAAATAACCAATTTCATCGTTTGGTTTATGTTTTACACGCGTTTTAAATTTTATTGCCGAAATCGCTTTTTCTCGCCGAGATAAGCACGTTTTCTGAAATGCCGCTCTCCCGTCACTCTGGTTAAAGTGTTATGAAAAAAAAGGCTGTTGGGGGCTAGGGAGTATCGAGTTGATCATTATACATGAAGAAATAACCAATTTCATCGTTTGGTTTATGTTTTACACGCGTTTTAAATTTTATTGCCGAAATCGCTTTTTCTCGCCGAGATAAGCACGTTTTCTGAAATGCCGCTCTCCCGTCACTCTGGTTAAAGTGTTATGAAAAAAAAGGCTGTTGGGGGCTAGGGAGTATCGAGTTGATCATTATACATGAAGAAATAACCAATTTCATCGTTTGGTTTATGTTTTACACGCGTTTTAAATTTTATTGCCGAAATCGCTTTTTCTCGCCGAGATAAGCACGTTTTCTGAAATGCCGCTCTCCCGTCACTCTGGTTAAAGTGTTATGAAAAAAAAGGCTGTTGGGGGCTAGGGAGTATCGAGTTGATCATTATACATGAAGAAATAACCAATTTCATCGTTTGGTTTATGTTTTACACGCGTTTTAAATTTTATTGCCGAAATCGCTTTTTCTCGCCGAGATAAGCACGTTTTCTGAAATGCCGCTCTCCCGTCACTCTGGTTAAAGTGTTATGAAAAAAAAGGCTGTTGGGGGCTAGGGAGTATCGAGTTGATCATTATACATGAAGAAATAACCAATTTCATCGTTTGGTTTATGTTTTACACGCGTTTTAAATTTTATTGCCGAAATCGCTTTTTCTCGCCGAGATAAGCACGTTTTCTGAAATGCCGCTCTCCCGTCACTCTGGTTAAAGTGTTATGAAAAAAAAGGCTGTTGGGGGCTAGGGAGTATCGAGTTGATCATTATACATGAAGAAATAACCAATTTCATCGTTTGGTTTATGTTTTACACGCGTTTTAAATTTTATTGCCGAAATCGCTTTTTCTCGCCGAGATAAGCACGTTTTCTGAAATGCCACTCTCCCGTCACTCTGGTTAAAGTGTTATGAAAAAAAAAGGCTGTTGGGGCTAGGGAGTATCGAGTTGATCATTATACATGAAGAAATAACCAATTTCATCGTTTGGTTTATGTTTTACACGCGTTTTAAATTTTATTGCCGAAATCGCTTTTTCTCGCCGAGATAAGCACTTTTTCTGAAATGCCGCTCTCCCGTCACTCTGGTTAAAGTGTTATGAAAAAAAAGGCTGTTGGGGGCTAGGGAGTATCGAGTTGATCATTATACATGAAGAAATAACCAATTTCATCGTTTGGTTTATGTTTTACACGCGTTTTAAATTTTATTGCCGAAATCGCTTTTTCTCGCCGAGATAAGCACGTTTTCTGAAATGCCGCTCTCCCGTCACTCTGGTTAAAGTGTTATGAAAAAAAAGGCTGTTGGGGGCTAGGGAGTATCGAGTTGATCATTATACATGAAGAAATAACCAATTTCATCGTTTGGTTTATGTTTTACACGCGTTTTAAATTTTATTGCCGAAATCGCTTTTTCTCGCCGAGATAAGCACGTTTTCTGAAATGCCGCTCTCCCGTCACTCTGGTTAAAGTGTTATGAAAAAAAAGGCTGTTGGGGGCTAGGGAGTATCGAGTTGATCATTATACATGAAGAAATAACCAATTTCATCGTTTGGTTTATGTTTTACACGCGTTTTAAATTTTATTGCCGAAATCGCTTTTTCTCGCCGAGATAAGCACGTTTTCTGAAATGCCGCTCTCCCGTCACTCTGGTTAAAGTGTTATGAAAAAAAAGGCTGTTGGGGGCTAGGGAGTATCGAGTTGATCATTATACATGAAGAAATAACCAATTTCATCGTTTGGTTTATGTTTTACACGCGTTTTAAATTTTATTGCCGAAATCGCTTTTTCTCGCCGAGATAAGCACGTTTTCTGAAATGCCGCTCTCCCGTCCCTCTGGTTAAAGTGTTATGAAAAAAAAGGCTGTTGGGGGCTAGGGAGTATCGAGTTGATCATTATACATGAAGAAATAACCAATTTCATCGTTTGGTTTATGTTTTACACGCGTTTTAAATTTTATTGCCGAAATCGCTTTTTCTCGCCGAGATAAGCACGTTTTCTGAAATGCCGCTCTCCCGTCACTCTGGTTAAAGTGTTATGAAAAAAAAGGTTGTTGGGGGCTAGGGAGTATCGAGTTGATCATTATACATGAAGAAATAACCAATTTCATCGTTTGGTTTATGTTTTACACGCGTTTTAAATTTTATTGCCGAAATCGCTTTTTCTCGCCGAGATAAGCACGTTTTCTGAAATGCCGCTCTCCCGTCCCTCTGGTTAAAGTGTTATGAAAAAAAAGGCTGTTGGGGGCTAGGGAGTATCGAGTTGATCATTATACATGAAGAAATAACCAATTTCATCGTTTGGTTTATGTTTTACACGCGTTTTAAATTTTATTGCCGAAATCGCTTTTTCTCGCCGAGATAAGCACGTTTTCTGAAATGCCGCTCTCCCGTCACTCTGGTTAAAGTGTTATGAAAAAAAAGGCTGTTGGGGGCTAGGGAGTATTGAGTTGATCATTATACATGAAGAAATAACCAATTTCATCGTTTGGTTTATGTTTTACACGCGTTTTAAATTTTATTGCCGAGATAAGCACGTTTTCTGAAATGCCGCTCTCCCGTCACTCTGGTTAAAGTGTTATGAAAAAAAAGGCTGTTGGGGGCTAGGGAGTATCGAGTTGATCATTATACATGAAGAAATAACCAATTTCATCGTTTGGTTTATGTTTTACACGCGTTTTAAATTTTATTGCCGAAATCGCTTTTTCTCGCCGAGATAAGCACGTTTTCTGAAATGCCGCTCTCCCGTCACTCTGGTTAAAGTGTTATGAAAAAAAAGGCTGTTGGGGGCTAGGGAGTATCGAGTTGATCATTATACATGAAGAAATAACCAATTTCATCGTTTGGTTTATGTTTTACACGCGTTTTAAATGTTATTGCCGAAATCGCTTTTTCTCGCCGAGATAAGCACGTTTTCTGAAATGCCGCTCTCCCGTCACTCTGGTTAAAGTGTTATGAAAAAAAAGGCTGTTGGGGGCTAGGGAGTATCGAGTTGATCATTATACATGAAGAAATAACCAATTTCATCGTTTGGTTTATGTTTTACACGCGTTTTAAATTTTATTGCCGAAATCGCTTTTTCTCGCCGAGATAAGCACGTTTTCTGAAATGCCGCTCTCCCGTCACTCTGGTTAAAGTGTTATGAAAAAAAAGGCTGTTGGGGGCTAGGGAGTATCGAGTTGATCATTATACATGAAGAAATAACCAATTTCATCGTTTGGTTTATGTTTTACACGCGTTTTAAATTTTATTGCCGAGATAAGCACGTTTTCTGAAATGCCGCTCTCCCGTCACTCTGGTTAAAGTGTTATGAAAAAAAAGGCTGTTGGGGGCTAGGGAGTATCGAGTTGATCATTATACATCAAGAAATAACCAATTTCATCGTTTGGTTTATGTTTTACACGCGTTTTAAATTTTATTGCCGAAATCGCTTTTTCTCGCCGAGATAAGCACGTTTTCTGAAATGCCGCTCTCCCGTCACTCTGGTTAAAGTGTTATGAAAAAAAAGGCTGTTGGGGGCTAGGGAGTATCGAGTTGATCATTATACATGAAGAAATAACCAATTTCATCGTTTGGTTTATGTTTTACACGCGTTTTAAATTTTATTGCCGAAATCGCTTTTTCTCGCCGAGATAAGCACGTTTTCTGAAATGCCGCTCTCCCGTCACTCTGGTTAAAGTGTTATGAAAAAAAAGGCTGTTGGGGGCTAGGGAGTATCGAGTTGATCATTATACATGAAGAAATAACCAATTTCATCGTTTGGTTTATGTTTTACACGCGTTTTAAATTTTATTGCCGAAATCGCTTTTTCTCGCCGAGATAAGCACGTTTTCTGAAATGCCGCTCTCCCGTCACTCTGGTTAAAGTGTTATGAAAAAAAAGGCTGTTGGGGGCTAGGGAGTATCGAGTTGATCATTATACATGAAGAAATTACCAATTTCATCGTTTGGTTTATGTTTTACACGCGTTTTAAATGTTATTGCCGAAATCGCTTTTTCTCGCCGAGATAAGCACGTTTTCTGAAATGCCGCTCTCCCGTCACTCTGGTTAAAGTGTTATGAAAAAAAAGGCTGTTGGGGGCTAGGGAGTATCGAGTTGATCATTATACATGAAGAAATAACCAATTTCATCGTTTGGTTTATGTTTTACACGCGTTTTAAATTTTATTGCCGAAATCGCTTTTTCTCGCCGAGATAAGCACGTTTTCTGAAATGCCGCTCTCCCGTCACTCTGGTTAAAGTGTTATGAAAAAAAAGGCTGTTGGGGGCTAGGGAGTATCGAGTTGATCATTATACATGAAGAAATAACCAATTTCATCGTTTGGTTTATGTTTTACACGCGTTTTAAATTTTATTGCCGAAATCGCTTTTTCTCGCCGAGATAAGCACGTTTTCTGAAATGCCGCTCTCCCGTCACTCTGGTTAAAGTGTTATGAAAAAAAAGGCTGTTGGGGGCTAGGGAGTATCGAGTTGATCATTATACATGAAGAAATAACCAATTTCATCGTTTGGTTTATGTTTTACACGCGTTTTAAATTTTATTGCCGAAATCGCTTTTTCTCGCCGAGATAAGCACGTTTTCTGAAATGCCGCTCTCCCGTCACTCTGGTTAAAGTGTTATGAAAAAAAAGGCTGTTGGGGGCTAGGGAGTATCGAGTTGATCATTATACATGAAGAAATAACCAATTTCATCGTTTGGTTTATGTTTTACACGCGTTTTAAATTTTATTGCCGAAATCGCTTTTTCTCGCCGAGATAAGCACGTTTTCTGAAATGCCGCTCTCCCGTCACTCTGGTTAAAGTGTTATGAAAAAAAAGGCTGTTGGGGGCTAGGGAGTATCGAGTTGATCATTATACATGAAGAAAAAACCAATTTCATCGTTTGGTTTATGTTTTACACGCGTTTTAAATTTTATTGCCGAAATCGCTTTTTCTCGCCGAGATAAGCACGTTTTCTGAAATGCCGCTCTCCCGTCACTCTGGTTAAAGTGTTATGAAAAAAAAGGCTGTTGGGGGCTAGGGAGTATCGAGTTGATCATTATACATGAAGAAATAACCAATTTCATCGTTTGGTTTATGTTTTACACGCGTTTTAAATTTTATTGCCGAAATCGCTTTTTCTCGCCGAGATAAGCACGTTTTCTGAAATGCCGCTCTCCCGTCACTCTGGTTAAAGTGTTATGAAAAAAAAGGCTGTTGGGGGCTAGGGAGTATCGAGTTGATCATTATACATGAAGAAATAACCAATTTCATCGTTTGGTTTATGTTTTACACGCGTTTTAAATTTTATTGCCGAAATCGCTTTTTCTCGCCGAGATAAGCACGTTTTCTGAAATGCCGCTCTCCCGTCACTCTGGTTAAAGTGTTATGAAAAAAAAGGCTGTTGGGGGCTAGGGAGTATCGAGTTGATCATTATACATGAAGAAATAACCAATTTCATCGTTTGGTTTATGTTTTACACGCGTTTTAAATTTTATTGCCGAAATCGCTTTTTCTCGCCGAGATAAGCACGTTTTCTGAAATGCCGCTCTCCCGTCACTCTGGTTAAAGTGTTATGAAAAAAAAGGCTGTTGGGGGCTAGGGAGTATCGAGTTGATCATTATACATGAAGAAATAACCAATTTCATCGTTTGGTTTATGTTTTACACGCGTTTTAAATTTTATTGCCGAAATCGCTTTTTCTCGCCGAGATAAGCACGTTTTCTGAAATGCCGCTCTCCCGTCACTCTGGTTAAAGTGTTATGAAAAAAAAGGCTGTTGGGGGCTAGGGAGTATCGAGTTGATCATTATACATGAAGAAATAACCAATTTCATCGTTTGGTTTATGTTTTACACGCGTTTTAAATTTTATTGCCGAAATCGCTTTTTCTCGCCGAGATAAGCACGTTTTCTGAAATGCCGCTCTCCCGTCACTCTGGTTAAAGTGTTATGAAAAAAAAGGCTGTTGGGGGCTAGGGAGTATCGAGTTGATCATTATACATGAAGAAATAACCAATTTCATCGTTTGGTTTATGTTTTACACGCGTTTTAAATTTTATTGCCGAAATCGCTTTTTCTCGCCGAGATAAGCACGTTTTCTGAAATGCCGCTCTCCCGTCACTCTGGTTAAAGTGTTATGAAATAAAAGGCTGTTGGGGGCTAGGGAGTATCGAGTTGATCATTATACATGAAGAAATTACCAATTTCATCGTTTGGTTTATGTTTTACACGCGTTTTAAATTTTATTGCCGAAATCGCTTTTTCTCGCCGAGATAAGCACGTTTTCTGAAATGCCGCTCTCCCGTCACTCTGGTTAAAGTGTTATGAAAAAAAAGGCTGTTGGGGGCTAGGGAGTATCGAGTTGATCATTATACATGAAGAAATAACCAATTTCATCGTTTGGTTTATGTTTTACACGCGTTTTAAATTTTATTGCCGAAATCGCTTTTTCTCGCCGAGATAAGCACGTTTTCTGAAATGCCGCTCTCCCGTCACTCTGGTTAAAGTGTTATGAAAAAAAAGGCTGTTGGGGGCTAGGGAGTATCGAGTTGATCATTATACATGAAGAAATAACCAATTTCATCGTTTGGTTTATGTTTTACACGCGTTTTAAATTTTATTGCCGAAATCGCTTTTTCTCGCCGAGATAAGCACGTTTTCTGAAATGCCGCTCTCCCGTCACTCTGGTTAAAGTGTTATGAAAAAAAAGGCTGTTGGGGGCTAGGGAGTATCGAGTTGATCATTATACATGAAGAAATAACCAATTTCATCGTTTGGTTTATGTTTTACACGCGTTTTAAATTTTATTGCCGAAATCGCTTTTTCTCGCCGAGATAAGCACGTTTTCTGAAATGCCGCTCTCCCGTCACTCTGGTTAAAGTGTTATGAAAAAAAAGGCTGTTGGGGGCTAGGGAGTATCGAGTTGATCATTATACATGAAGAAATAACCAATTTCATCGTTTGGTTTATGTTTTACACGCGTTTTAAATTTTATTGCCGAAATCGCTTTTTCTCGCCGAGATAAGCACGTTTTCTGAAATGCCGCTCTCCCGTCACTCTGGTTAAAGTGTTATGAAAAAAAAGGCTGTTGGGGGCTAGGGAGTATCGAGTTGATCATTATACATGAAGAAATAACCAATTTCATCGTTTGGTTTATGTTTTACACGCGTTTTAAATTTTATTGCCGAAATCGCTTTTTCTCGCCGAGATAAGCACGTTTTCTGAAATGCCGCTCTCCCGTCACTCTGGTTAAAGTGTTATGAAAAAAAAGGCTGTTGGGGGCTAGGGAGTATCGAGTTGATCATTATACATGAAGAAATAACCAATTTCATCGTTTGGTTTATGTTTTACACGCGTTTTAAATTTTATTGCCGAAATCGCTTTTTCTCGCCGAGATAAGCACGTTTTCTGAAATGCCGCTCTCCCGTCACTCTGGTTAAAGTGTTATGAAAAAAAAGGCTGTTGGGGGCTAGGGAGTATCGAGTTGATCATTATACATGAAGAAATAACCAATTTCATCGTTTGGTTTATGTTTTACACGCGTTTTAAATTTTATTGCCGAAATCGCTTTTTCTCGCCGAGATAAGCACGTTTTCTGAAATGCCGCTCTCCCGTCACTCTGGTTAAAGTGTTATGAAAAAAAAGGCTGTTGGAGGCTAGGGAGTATCGAGTTGATCATTATACATGAAGAAATAACCAATTTCATCGTTTGGTTTATGTTTTACACGCGTTTTAAATTTTATTGCCGAAATCGCTTTTTCTCGCCGAGATAAGCACGTTTTCTGAAATGCCGCTCTCCCGTCACTCTGGTTAAAGTGTTATGAAAAAAAAGGCTGTTGGGGGCTAGGGAGTATCGAGTTGATCATTATACATGAAGAAATAACCAATTTCATCGTTTGGTTTATGTTTTACACGCGTTTTAAATTTTATTGCCGAAATCGCTTTTTCTCGCCGAGATAAGCACGTTTTCTGAAATGCCGCTCTCCCGTCACTCTGGTTAAAGTGTTATGAAAAAAAAGGCTGTTGGGGGCTAGGGAGTATCGAGTTGATCATTATACATGAAGAAATAACCAATTTCATCGTTTGGTTTATGTTTTACACGCGTTTTAAATGTTATTGCCGAAATCGCTTTTTCTCGCCGAGATAAGCACGTTTTCTGAAATGCCGCTCTCCCGTCACTCTGGTTAAAGTGTTATGAAAAAAAAGGCTGTTGGGGGCTAGGGAGTATCGAGTTGATCATTATACATGAAGAAATAACCAATTTCATCGTTTGGTTTATGTTTTACACGATGCTGAGCTCCAGCTGGAAGTGTAAAAAGAACCGGGCTGGTTAAAAAAAGAACCGGGCGACCCGGTAAAATTGCTTAGCCGGGGCTCTGGAAGCCTAACACGGCGTGATCTTGTCCAAAAAGCCGCTGCTGAGCTCGAGCTGGAAGTGTAAAAAGAACCGGGCTGGTTAAAAAAAAAGAACCGGCCGACCCGGTAAAATTGCTTAGCCGGGGCTCTGGAAGCCTAACACGGCGTGATCTTGTCCAAAAAGCCGCTGCTGAGCTCCAGCTGGAAGTGTAAAAAGAACCGGGCTGGTTAAAAAAAAGAACCGGGCGGCCCGGTAAAATTGCTTAGCCGGGGCTCTGGAAGCCTAACCCGGCGTGATACTGTGCAAAAAGCCGCTGCTGAGCTCCAGCTGGAAGTGTAAAAAAAACCGGGCTGGTTAAAAAAAAGAACCGGGCGACCCTGTAAAATTGCTTAGCCGGGGCTCTGGAAGCCTAACACGGCGTGATCTTGTCCAAAAACCCGCTGCTGAGCTCCAGCTGGAAGTGTAAAAAGAACCGGGCTGGTTAAAAAAAAGAACCGGGCGGGCCGGTAAAATTGCTTAGCCGGGGCTCTGGAAGCCTAACACGGCGTGATCTTGTCCAAAAAGCCGCTCGTGAGCTCCAGCTGGAAGTGTAAAAAGAACCGGGCTGGTTCAAAAAAAGAACCGGGCGGCCCGGTAGAATTGCTTAGCCGAGGTCCTGGAAGCCTAACCCGGCGTGATCTTAGGCAAAAAGCCGCTGCTGAGCTCCAGCTGGAAGTGTAAAAAGAACCGGGCTGGTTCAAAAAAAGAACCGGGCGGCCCGGTAAAATTGCTTAGCCGGGGTCCTGGAAGCCTAACGCGGCGTGATCTTGCCCGAAAGTCGGCCTCTATACTTCCATATTAGGTACCAGGCGCTCAGAGCCAACTTGGCAAAAATTTTCTAAGTGCCCACGGCTCTGCGGGGATTGTGCGTCCGACCCGCGCCGGTTCTCCAGCCGGCCTAAAATAACGCAAAACCAGCCTCTCCCCCTGGAGCTCACAGCCAAAGGCGAAACTTTTCTAAGTGCCTACGGCTCTGCGGGCTTTTGAGTCCGCCCCGCGCCGGTTCGTCGGTCGGCCTCAAAAAGCGAAAAATCAGCCTCTCTCCCTGGAGCTCGACTCGAGTTGATCATTATACATGAAGAAATAACCAATTTCATCGTTTGGTTTATGTTTTACACGCGTTTTAAATTTTATTGCCGAAATCGCTTTTTCTCGCCGAGATAAGCACGTTTTCTGAAATGCCGCTCTCCCGTCACTCTGGTTAAAGTGTTATGAAAAAAAAGGCTGTTGGGGGCTAGGGAGTATCGAGTTGATCATTATACATGAAGAAATAACCAATTTCATCGTTTGGTTTATGTTTTACACGCGTTTTAAATTTTATTGCCGAAATCGCTTTTTCTCGCCGAGATAAGCACGTTTTCTGAAATGCCGCTCTCCCGTCCCTCTGGTTAAAGTGTTATGAAAAAAAAGGCTGTTGGGGGCTAGGGAGTATCGAGTTGATCATTATACATGAAGAAATAACCAATTTCATCGTTTGGTTTATGTTTTACACGCGTTTTAAATTTTATTGCCGAAATCGCTTTTTCTCGCCGAGATAAGCACGTTTTCTGAAATGCCGCTCTCCCGTCACTCTGGTTAAAGTGTTATGAAAAAAAAGGCTGTTGGGGGCTAGGGAGTATCGAGTTGATCATTATACATGAAGAAATAACCAATTTCATCGTTTGGTTTATGTTTTACACGCGTTTTAAATTTTATTGCCGAAATCGCTTTTTCTCGCCGAGATAAGCACGTTTTCTGAAATGCCGCTCTCCCGTCCCTCTGGTTAAAGTGTTATGAAAAAAAAAGGCTGTTGGGGGCTAGGGAGTATCGAGTTGATCATTATACATGAAGAAATAACCAATTTCATCGTTTGGTTTATGTTTTACACGCGTTTTAAATTTTATTGCCGAAATCGCTTTTTCTCGCCGAGATAAGCACGTTTTCTGAAATGCCGCTCTCCCGTCACTCTGGTTAAAGTGTTATGAAAAAAAAGGCTGTTGGGGGCTAGGGAGTATCGAGTTGATCATTATACATGAAGAAATAACCAATTTCATCGTTTGGTTTATGTTTTACACGCGTTTTAAATTTTATTGCCGAAATCGCTTTTTCTCGCCGAGATAAGCACGTTTTCTGAAATGCCGCTCTCCCGTCCCTCTGGTTAAAGTGTTATGAAAAAAAAGGCTGTTGGGGGCTAGGGAGTATCGAGTTGATCATTATACATGAAGAAATAACCAATTTCATCGTTTGGTTTATGTTTTACACGCGTTTTAAATTTTATTGCCGAAATCGCTTTTTCTCGCCGAGATAAGCACGTTTTCTGAAATGCCGCTCTCCCGTCACTCTGGTTAAAGTGTTATGAAAAAAAAGGCTGTTGGGGGCTAGGGAGTATCGAGTTGATCATTATACATGAAGAAATAACCAATTTCATCGTTTGGTTTATGTTTTACACGCGTTTTAAATTTTATTGCCGAAATCGCTTTTTCTCGCCGAGATAAGCACGTTTTCTGAAATGCCGCTCTCCCGTCCCTCTGGTTAAAGTGTTATGAAAAAAAAAGGCTGTTGGGGGCTAGGGAGTATCGAGTTGATCATTATACATGAAGAAATAACCAATTTCATCGTTTGGTTTATGTTTTACACGCGTTTTAAATTTTATTGCCGAAATCGCTTTTTCTCGCCGAGATAAGCACGTTTTCTGAAATGCCGCTCTCCCGTCACTCTGGTTAAAGTGTTATGAAAAAAAAGGCTGTTGGGGGCTAGGGAGTATCGAGTTGATCATTATACATGAAGAAATAACCAATTTCATCGTTTGGTTTATGTTTTACACGCGTTTTAAATTTTATTGCCGAAATCGCTTTTTCTCGCCGAGATAAGCACGTTTTCTGAAATGCCGCTCTCCCGTCACTCTGGTTAAAGTGTTATGAAAAAAAAGGCTGTTGGGGGCTAGGGAGTATCGAGTTGATCATTATACATGAAGAAATAACCAATTTCATCGTTTGGTTTATGTTTTACACGCGTTTTAAATTTTATTGCCGAAATCGCTTTTTCTCGCCGAGATAAGCACGTTTTCTGAAATGCCGCTCTCCCGTCACTCTGGTTAAAGTGTTATGAAAAAAAAGGCTGTTGGGGGCTAGGGAGTATCGAGTTGATCATTATACATGAAGAAATAACCAATTTCATCGTTTGGTTTATGTTTTACACGATGCTCAGCTCCAGCTGGAAGTGTAAAAAGAACCGGGCTGGTTAAAAAAAGAACCGGGCGACCCGGTAAAATTTCTTAGCCGGGGCTCTGGAAGCCTAACACGGCGTGATCTTGTCCAAAAAGCCGCTGCTGAGCTCCAGCTGGAAGTGTAAAAAGAACCGGGCTGGTTAAAAAAAAGAACCGGGCGACCCGGTAAAATTGCTTAGCCGGGGCTCTGGAAGCCTAACACGGCGTGATCTTGTCCAAAAAGCCGCTGCTGAGCTCCAGCTGGAAGTGTGAAAAGAACCGGGCTGGTTAAAAAAAAGAACCGGGCGGCCCGGTAAAATTGCTTAGCCGGGGCTCTGGAAGCCTAACCCGGCGTGATACTGTGCAAAAAGCCGCTGCTGAGCTCCAGCTGGAAGTGTAAAAAAAACCGGGCTGGTTAAAAAAAAGAACCGGGCGACCCTGTAAAATTGCTTAGCCGGGGCTCTGGAAGCCTAACACGGCGTGATCTTGTCCAAAAACCCGCTGCTGAGCTCCAGCTGGAAGTGTAAAAAGAACCGGGCTGGTTAAAAAAAAGAACCGGGCGGGCCGGTAAAATTGCTTAGCCGGGGCTCTGGAAGCCTAACACGGCGTGATCTTGTCCAAAAAGCCGCTCGTGAGCTCCAGCTGGAAGTGTAAAAAGAACCGGGCTGGTTCAAAAAAAGAACCGGGCGGCCCGGTAGAATTGCTTAGCCGAGGTCCTGGAAGCCTAACCCGGCGTGATCTTGCGCAAAAAGCCGCTGCTGAGCTCCAGCTGGAAGTGTAAAAAGAACCGGGCTGGTTCAAAAAAAGAACCGGGCGGCCCGGTAAAATTGCTTAGCCGGGGTCCTGGAAGCCTAACGCGGCGTGATCTTGCCCGAAAGTCGGCCTCTATACTTCCATATTAGGTACCAGGCGCTCAGAGCCAACTTGGCAAAAATTTTCTAAGTGCCCACGGCTCTGCGGGGATTGTGCGTCCGACCCGCGCCGGTTCTCCAGCCGGCCTAAAATAACGCAAAACCAGCCTCTCCCCCTGGAGCTCACAGCCAAAGGCGAAACTTTTCTAAGTGCCTACGGCTCTGCGGGCTTTTGAGTCCGCCCCGCGCCGGTTCGTCGGTCGGCCTCAAAAAGCGAAAAATCAGCCTCTCTCCCTGGAGCTCGACTCGAGTTGATCATTATACATGAAGAAATAACCAATTTCATCGTTTGGTTTATGTTTTACACGCGTTTTAAATTTTATTGCCGAAATCGCTTTTTCTCGCCGAGATAAGCACGTTTTCTGAAATGCCGCTCTCCCGTCACTCTGGTTAAAGTGTTATGAAAAAAAAGGCTGTTGGGGGCTAGGGAGTATCGAGTTGATCATTATACATGAAGAAATAACCAATTTCATCGTTTGGTTTATGTTTTACACGCGTTTTAAATTTTATTGCCGAAATCGCTTTTTCTCGCCGAGATAAGCACGTTTTCTGAAATGCCGCTCTCCCGTCACTCTGGTTAAAGTGTTATGAAAAAAAAGGCTGTTGGGGGCTAGGGAGTATCGAGTTGATCATTATACATGAAGAAATAACCAATTTCATCGTTTGGTTTATGTTTTACACGCGTTTTAAATTTTATTGCCGAAATCGCTTTTTCTCGCCGAGATAAGCACGTTTTCTGAAATGCCGCTCTCCCGTCACTCTGGTTAAAGTGTTATGAAAAAAAAGGCTGTTGGGGGCTAGGGAGTATCGAGTTGATCATTATACATGAAGAAATAACCAATTTCATCGTTTGGTTTATGTTTTACACGCGTTTTAAATTTTATTGCCGAAATCGCTTTTTCTCGCCGAGATAAGCACGTTTTCTGAAATGCCGCTCTCCCGTCACTCTGGTTAAAGTGTTATGAAAAAAAAGGCTGTTGGGGGCTAGGGAGTATCGAGTTGATCATTATACATGAAGAAATAACCAATTTCATCGTTTGGTTTATGTTTTACACGCGTTTTAAATTTTATTGCCGAAATCGCTTTTTCTCGCCGAGATAAGCACGTTTTCTGAAATGCCGCTCTCCCGTCACTCTGGTTAAAGTGTTATGAAAAAAAAGGCTGTTGGGGGCTAGGGAGTATCGAGTTGATCATTATACATGAAGAAATAACCAATTTCATCGTTTGGTTTATGTTTTACACGCGTTTTAAATTTTATTGCCGAAATCGCTTTTTCTCGCCGAGATAAGCACGTTTTCTGAAATGCCGCTCTCCCGTCACTCTGGTTAAAGTGTTATGAAAAAAAAGGCTGTTGGGGGCTAGGGAGTATCGAGTTGATCATTATACATGAAGAAATAACCAATTTCATCGTTTGGTTTATGTTTTACACGCGTTTTAAATTTTATTGCCGAAATCGCTTTTTCTCGCCGAGATAAGCACGTTTTCTGAAATGCCGCTCTCCCGTCACTCTGGTTAAAGTGTTATGAAAAAAAAGGCTGTTGGGGGCTAGGGAGTATCGAGTTGATCATTATACATGAAGAAATAACCAATTTCATCGTTTGGTTTATGTTTTACACGCGTTTTAAATTTTATTGCCGAAATCGCTTTTTCTCGCCGAGATAAGCACGTTTTCTGAAATGCCGCTCTCCCGTCACTCTGGTTAAAGTGTTATGAAAAAAAAGGCTGTTGGGGGCTAGGGAGTATCGAGTTGATCATTATACATGAAGAAATTACCAATTTCATCGTTTGGTTTATGTTTTACACGCGTTTTAAATGTTATTGCCGAAATCGCTTTTTCTCGCCGAGATAAGCACGTTTTCTGAAATGCCGCTCTCCCGTCACTCTGGTTAAAGTGTTATGAAAAAAAAGGCTGTTGGGGGCTAGGGAGTATCGAGTTGATCATTATACATGAAGAAATAACCAATTTCATCGTTTGGTTTATGTTTTACACGCGTTTTAAATTTTATTGCCGAAATCGCTTTTTCTCGCCGAGATAAGCACGTTTTCTGAAATGCCGCTCTCCCGTCACTCTGGTTAAAGTGTTATGAAAAAAAAGGCTGTTGGGGGCTAGGGAGTATCGAGTTGATCATTATACATGAAGAAATAACCAATTTCATCGTTTGGTTTATGTTTTACACGCGTTTTAAATTTTATTGCCGAAATCGCTTTTTCTCGCCGAGATAAGCACGTTTTCTGAAATGCCGCTCTCCCGTCACTCTGGTTAAAGTGTTATGAAAAAAAAGGCTGTTGGGGGCTAGGGAGTATCGAGTTGATCATTATACATGAAGAAATAACCAATTTCATCGTTTGGTTTATGTTTTACACGCGTTTTAAATTTTATTGCCGAAATCGCTTTTTCTCGCCGAGATAAGCACGTTTTCTGAAATGCCGCTCTCCCGTCACTCTGGTTAAAGTGTTATGAAAAAAAAGGCTGTTGGGGGCTAGGGATTATCGAGTTGATCATTATACATGAAGAAATAACCAATTTCATCGTTTGGTTTATGTTTTACACGCGTTTTAAATTTTATTGCCGAAATCGCTTTTTCTCGCCGAGATAAGCACGTTTTCTGAAATGCCGCTCTCCCGTCACTCTGGTTAAAGTGTTATGAAAAAAAAGGCTGTTGGGGGCTAGGGAGTATCGAGTTGATCATTATACATGAAGAAATAACCAATTTCATCGTTTGGTTTATGTTTTACACGCGTTTTAAATTTTATTGCCGAAATCGCTTTTTCTCGCCGAGATAAGCACGTTTTCTGAAATGCCGCTCTCCCGTCACTCTAGTTAAAGTGTTATGACAAAAAAGGCTGTTGGGGGCTAGGGAGTATCGAGTTGATCATTATACATGAAGAAATAACCAATTTCATCGTTTGGTTTATGTTTTACACGCGTTTTAAATTTTATTGCCGAAATCGCTTTTTCTCGCCGAGATAAGCACGTTTTCTGAAATGCCGCTCTCCCGTCACTCTGGTTAAAGTGTTATGAAAAAAAAGGCTGTTGGGGGCTAGGGAGTATCGAGTTGATCATTATACATGAAGAAATAACCAATTTCATCGTTTGGTTTATGTTTTACACGCGTTTTAAATTTTATTGCCGAAATCGCTTTTTCTCGCCGAGATAAGCACGTTTTCTGAAATGCCGCTCTCCCGTCACTCTGGTTAAAGTGTTATGAAAAAAAAGGCTGTTGGGGGCTAGGGAGTATCGAGTTGATCATTATACATGAAGAAATAACCAATTTCATCGTTTGGTTTATGTTTTACACGCGTTTTAAATTTTATTGCCGAAATCGCTTTTTCTCGCCGAGATAAGCACGTTTTCTGAAATGCCGCTCTCCCGTCACTCTGGTTAAAGTGTTATGAAAAAAAAGGCTGTTGGGGGCTAGGGAGTATCGAGTTGATCATTATACATGAAGAAATAACCAATTTCATCGTTTGGTTTATGTTTTACACGCGTTTTAAATGTTATTGCCGAAATCGCTTTTTCTCGCCGAGATAAGCACGTTTTCTGAAATGCCGCTCTCCCGTCACTCTGGTTAAAGTGTTATGAAAAAAAAGGCTGTTGGGGGCTAGGGAGTATCGAGTTGATCATTATACATGAAGAAATAACCAATTTCATCGTTTGGTTTATGTTTTACACGCGTTTTAAATGTTATTGCCGAAATCGCTTTTTCTCGCCGAGATAAGCACGTTTTCTGAAATGCCGCTCTCCCGTCACTCTGGTTAAAGTGTTATGAAAAAAAAGGCTGTTGGGGGCTAGGGAGTATCGAGTTGATCATTATACATGAAGAAATAACCAATTTCATCGTTTGGTTTATGTTTTACACGCGTTTTAAATTTTATTGCCGAAATCGCTTTTTCTCGCCGAGATAAGCACGTTTTCTGAAATGCCGCTCTCCCGTCACTCTGGTTAAAGTGTTATGAAAAAAAAGGCTGTTGGGGGCTAGGGAGTATCGAGTTGATCATTATACATGAAGAAATAACCAATTTCATCGTTTGGTTTATGTTTTACACGCGTTTTAAATTTTATTGCCGAAATCGCTTTTTCTCGCCGAGATAAGCACGTTTTCTGAAATGCCGCTCTCCCGTCACTCTGGTTAAAGTGTTATGAAAAAAAAGGCTGTTGGGGGCTAGGGAGTATCGAGTTGATCATTATACATGAAGAAATAACCAATTTCATCGTTTGGTTTATGTTTTACACGCGTTTTAAATTTTATTGCCGAAATCGCTTTTTCTCGCCGAGATAAGCACGTTTTCTGAAATGCCGCTCTCCCGTCACTCTGGTTAAAGTGTTATGAAAAAAAAGGCTGTTGGGGGCTAGGGAGTATCGAGTTGATCATTATACATGAAGAAATAACCAATTTCATCGTTTGGTTTATGTTTTACACGATGCTGAGCTCCAGCTGGAAGTGTAAAAAGAACCGGGCTGGTTAAAAAAAGAACCGGGCGACCCGGTAAAATTGCTTAGCCGGGGCTCTGGAAGCCTAACACGGCGTGATCTTGTCCAAAAAGCCGCTGCTGAGCTCGAGCTGGAAGTGTAAAAAGAACCGGGCTGGTTAAAAAAAAAGAACCGGCCGACCCGGTAAAATTGCTTAGCCGGGGCTCTGGAAGCCTAACACGGCGTGATCTTGTCCAAAAAGCCGCTGCTGAGCTCCAGCTGGAAGTGTAAAAAGAACCGGGCTGGTTAAAAAAAAGAACCGGGCGGCCCGGTAAAATTGCTTAGCCGGGGCTCTGGAAGCCTAACCCGGCGTGATACTGTGCAAAAAGCCGCTGCTGAGCTCCAGCTGGAAGTGTAAAAAAAACCGGGCTGGTTAAAAAAAAGAACCGGGCGACCCTGTAAAATTGCTTAGCCGGGGCTCTGGAAGCCTAACACGGCGTGATCTTGTCCAAAAACCCGCTGCTGAGCTCCAGCTGGAAGTGTAAAAAGAACCGGGCTGGTTAAAAAAAAGAACCGGGCGGGCCGGTAAAATTGCTTAGCCGGGGCTCTGGAAGCCTAACACGGCGTGATCTTGTCCAAAAAGCCGCTCGTGAGCTCCAGCTGGAAGTGTAAAAAGAACCGGGCTGGTTCAAAAAAAGAACCGGGCGGCCCGGTAGAATTGCTTAGCCGAGGTCCTGGAAGCCTAACCCGGCGTGATCTTAGGCAAAAAGCCGCTGCTGAGCTCCAGCTGGAAGTGTAAAAAGAACCGGGCTGGTTCAAAAAAAGAACCGGGCGGCCCGGTAAAATTGCTTAGCCGGGGTCCTGGAAGCCTAACGCGGCGTGATCTTGCCCGAAAGTCGGCCTCTATACTTCCATATTAGGTACCAGGCGCTCAGAGCCAACTTGGCAAAAATTTTCTAAGTGCCCACGGCTCTGCGGGGATTGTGCGTCCGACCCGCGCCGGTTCTCCAGCCGGCCTAAAATAACGCAAAACCAGCCTCTCCCCCTGGAGCTCACAGCCAAAGGCGAAACTTTTCTAAGTGCCTACGGCTCTGCGGGCTTTTGAGTCCGCCCCGCGCCGGTTCGTCGGTCGGCCTCAAAAAGCGAAAAATCAGCCTCTCTCCCTGGAGCTCGACTCGAGTTGATCATTATACATAAAGAAATAACCAATACCATCGTTTGGTTTATGTTTTACACGCGTTTTAAATTTTATTGCCGAAATCGCTTTTTCTCGCCGAGATAAGCACGTTTTCTGAAATGCCGCTCTCCCGTCACTCTGGTTAAAGTGTTATGAAAAAAAAGGCTGTTGGGGGCTAGGGAGTATCGAGTTGATCATTATACATGAAGAAATAACCAATTTCATCGTTTGGTTTATGTTTTACACGCGTTTTAAATTTTATTGCCGAAATCGCTTTTTCTCGCCGAGATAAGCACGTTTTCTGAAATGCCGCTCTCCCGTCACTCTGGTTAAAGTGTTATGAAAAAAAAGGCTGTTGGGGGCTAGGGAGTATCGAGTTGATCATTATACATGAAGAAATAACCAATTTCATCGTTTGGTTTATGTTTTACACGCGTTTTAAATTTTATTGCCGAAATCGCTTTTTCTCGCCGAGATAAGCACGTTTTCTGAAATGCCGCTCTCCCGTCACTCTGGTTAAAGTGTTATGAAAAAAAAGGCTGTTGGGGGCTAGGGAGTATCGAGTTGATCATTATACATGAAGAAATAACCAATTTCATCGTTTGGTTTATGTTTTACACGCGTTTTAAATTTTATTGCCGAAATCGCTTTTTCTCGCCGAGATAAGCACGTTTTCTGAAATGCCGCTCTCCCGTCACTCTGGTTAAAGTGTTATGAAAAAAAAGGCTGTTGGGGGCTAGGGAGTATCGAGTTGATCATTATACATGAAGAAATAACCAATTTCATCGTTTGGTTTATGTTTTACACGCGTTTTAAATTTTATTGCCGAAATCGCTTTTTCTCGCCGAGATAAGCACGTTTTCTGAAATGCCGCTCTCCCGTCACTCTGGTTAAAGTGTTATGAAAAAAAAGGCTGTTAAGGGCTAGGGAGTATCGAGTTGATCATTATACATGAAGAAATAACCAATTTCATCGTTTGGTTTATGTTTTACACGCGTTTTAAATTTTATTGCCGAAATCGCTTTTTCTCGCTGAGATAAGCACGTTTTCTGAAATGCCGCTCTCCCGTCACTCTGGTTAAAGTGTTATGAAAAAAAAGTCTGTTGGGGGCTAGGGAGTATCGAGTTGATCATTATACATGAAGAAATAACCAATTTCATCGTTTGGTTTATGTTTTACACGCGTTTTAAATTTTATTGCCGAAATCGCTTTTTCTCGCCGAGATAAGCACGTTTTCTGAAATGCCGCTCTCCCGTCACTCTGGTTAAAGTGTCATGAAAAAAAAGGCTGTTGGGGGCTAGGGAGTATCGAGTTGATCATTATACATGAAGAAATAACCAATTTCATCGTTTGGTTTATGTTTTACACGCGTTTTAAATTTTATTGCCGAAATCGCTTTTTCTCGCCGAGATAAGCACGTTTTCTGAAATGCCGCTCTCCCGTCACTCTGGTTAAAGTGTTATGAAAAAAAAGGCTGTTGGGGGCTAGGGAGTATCGAGTTGATCATTATACATGAAGAAATAACCAATTTCATCGTTTGGTTTATGTTTTACACGCGTTTTAAATTTTATTGCCGAAATCGCTTTTTCTCGCCGAGATAAGCACGTTTTCTGAAATGCCGCTCTCCCGTCACTCTGGTTAAAGTGTTATGAAAAAAAAGGCTGTTGGGGGCTAGGGAGTATCGAGTTGATCATTATACATGAAGAAATAACCAATTTCATCGTTTGGTTTATGTTTTACACGCGTTTTAAATTTTATTGCCGAAATCGCTTTTTCTCGCCGAGATAAGCACGTTTTCTGAAATGCCGCTCTCCCGTCACTCTGGTTAAAGTGTTATGAAAAAAAAGGCTGTTGGGGGCTAGGGAGTATCGAGTTGATCATTATACATGAAGAAATAACCAATTTCATCGTTTGGTTTATGTTTTACACGCGTTTTAAATTTTATTGCCGAAATCGCTTTTTCTCGCCGAGATAAGCACGTTTTCTGAAATGCCGCTCTCCCGTCCCTCTGGTTAAAGTGTTATGAAAAAAAAGGCTGTTGGGGGCTAGGGAGTATCGAGTTGATCATTATACATGAAGAAATAACCAATTTCATCGTTTGGTTTATGTTTTACACGCGTTTTAAATTTTATTGCCGAAATCGCTTTTTCTCGCCGAGATAAGCACGTTTTCTGAAATGCCGCTCTCCCGTCACTCTGGTTAAAGTGTTATGAAAAAAAAGGCTGTTGGGGGCTAGGGAGTATCGAGTTGATCATTATACATGAAGAAATAACCAATTTCATCGTTTGGTTTATGTTTTACACGCGTTTTAAATTTTATTGCCGAAATCGCTTTTTCTCGCCGAGATAAGCACGTTTTCTGAAATGCCGCTCTCCCGTCACTCTGGTTAAAGTGTTATGAAAAAAAAGGCTGTTGGGGGCTAGGGAGTATCGAGTTGATCATTATACATGAAGAAATAACCAATTTCATCGTTTGGTTTATGTTTTACACGCGTTTTAAATTTTATTGCCGAAATCGCTTTTTCTCGCCGAGATAAGCACGTTTTCTGAAATGCCGCTCTCCCGTCCCTCTGGTTAAAGTGTTATGAAAAAAAAGGCTGTTGGGGGCTAGGGAGTATCGAGTTGATCATTATACATGAAGAAATAACCAATTTCATCGTTTGGTTTATGTTTTACACGCGTTTTAAATTTTATTGCCGAAATCGCTTTTTCTCGCCGAGATAAGCACGTTTTCTGAAATGCCGCTCTCCCGTCACTCTGGTTAAAGTGTTATGAAAAAAAGGCTGTTGGGGGCTAGGGAGTATCGAGTTGATCATTATACATGAAGAAATAACCAATTTCATCGTTTGGTTTATGTTTTACACGCGTTTTAAATTTTATTGCCGAAATCGCTTTTTCTCGCCGAGATAAGCACGTTTTCTGAAATGCCGCTCTCCCGTCACTCTGGTTAAAGTGTTATGAAAAAAAAGGCTGTTGGGGGCTAGGGAGTATCGAGTTGATCATTATACATGAAGAAATAACCAATTTCATCGTTTGGTTTATGTTTTACACGCGTTTTAAATTTTATTGCCGAAATCGCTTTTTCTCGCCGAGATAAGCACGTTTTCTGAAATGCCGCTCTCCCGTCACTCTGGTTAAAGTGTTATGAAAAAAAAGGCTGTTGGGGGCTAGGGAGTATCGAGTTGATCATTATACATGAAGAAATAACCAATTTCATCGTTTGGTTTATGTTTTACACGCGTTTTAAATTTTATTGCCGAAATCGCTTTTTCTCGCCGAGATAAGCACGTTTTCTGAAATGCCGCTCTCCCGTCACTCTGGTTAAAGTGTTATGAAAAAAAAGGCTGTTGGGGGCTAGGGAGTATCGAGTTGATCATTATACATGAAGAAATAACCAATTTCATCGTTTGGTTTATGTTTTACACGCGTTTTAAATTTTATTGCCGAAATCGCTTTTTCTCGCCGAGATAAGCACGTTTTCTGAAATGCCGCTCTCCCGTCACTCTGGTTAAAGTGTTATGAAAAAAAAGGCTGTTAAGGGCTAGGGAGTATCGAGTTGATCATTATACATGAAGAAATAACCAATTTCATCGTTTGGTTTATGTTTTACACGCGTTTTAAATTTTATTGCCGAAATCGCTTTTT
>NW_028232187.1:0-111292 GCF_054491065.1 Syngnathus leptorhynchus | reverse complement strand
GGGGGCTAGGGAGTATCGAGTTGATCATTATACATGAAGAAATAACCAATTTCATCGTTTGGTTTATGTTTTACACGCGTTTTAAATTTTATTGCCGAAATCGCTTTTTCTCGCCGAGATAAGCACGTTTTCTGAAATGCCGCTCTCCCGTCACTCTGGTTAAAGTGTTATGAAAAAAAAGGCTGTTGGGGGCTAGGGAGTATCGAGTTGATCATTATACATGAAGAAATAACCAATTTCATCGTTTGGTTTATGTTTTACACGCGTTTTAAATTTTATTGCCGAAATCGCTTTTTCTCGCCGAGATAAGCACGTTTTCTGAAATGCCGCTCTCCCGTCACTCTGGTTAAAGTGTTATGAAAAAAAAGGCTGTTGGGGGCTAGGGAGTATCGAGTTGATCATTATACATGAAGAAATAACCAATTTCATCGTTTGGTTTATGTTTTACACGCGTTTTAAATTTTATTGCCGAAATCGCTTTTTCTCGCCGAGATAAGCACGTTTTCTGAAATGCCGCTCTCCCGTCACTCTGGTTAAAGTGTTATGAAAAAAAAGGCTGTTGGGGGCTAGGGAGTATCGAGTTGATCATTATACATGAAGAAATAACCAATTTCATCGTTTGGTTTATGTTTTACACGCGTTTTAAATTTTATTGCCGAAATCGCTTTTTCTCGCCGAGATAAGCACGTTTTCTGAAATGCCGCTATCCCGTCACTCTGGTTAAAGTGTTATGAAAAAAAAGGCTGTTGGGGGCTAGGGAGTATCGAGTTGATCATTATACATGAAGAAATAACCAATTTCATCGTTTGGTTTATGTTTTACACGCGTTTTAAATTTTATTGCCGAAATCGCTTTTTCTCGCCGAGATAAGCACGTTTTCTGAAATGCCGCTCTCCCGTCACTCTGGTTAAAGTGTTATGAAAAAAAAGGCTGTTGGGGGCTAGGGAGTATCGAGTTGATCATTATACATGAAGAAATAACCAATTTCATCGTTTGGTTTATGTTTTACACGCGTTTTAAATTTTATTGCCGAAATCGCTTTTTCTCGCCGAGATAAGCACGTTTTCTGAAATGCCGCTATCCCGTCACTCTGGTTAAAGTGTCATGAAAAAAAAGGCTGTTGGGGGCTAGGGAGTATCGAGTTGATCATTATACATGAAGAAATAACCAATTTCATCGTTTGGTTTATGTTTTACACGCGTTTTAAATTTTATTGCCGAAATCGCTTTTTCTCTCCGAGATAAGCACGTTTTCTGAAATGCCGCTCTCCCGTCACTCTGGTTAAAGTGTTATGAAAAAAAAGGCTGTTGGGGGCTAGGGAGTATCGAGTTGATCATTATACATGAAGAAATAACCAATTTCATCGTTTGGTTTATGTTTTACACGCGTTTTAAATTTTATTGCCGAAATCGCTTTTCTCGCCGAGATAAGCACGTTTCTGAAATGCCGCTCTCCCGTCACTCTAGTTAAAGTGTTATGAAAAAAAAGGCTGTTGGGGGCTAGGGAGTATCGAGTTGATCATTATACATGAAGAAATAACCAATTTCATCGTTTGGTTTATGTTTTACACGCGTTTTAAATTTTATTGCCGAAATCGCTTTTTCTCGCCGAGATAAGCACGTTTTCTGAAATGCCGCTCTTCCGTCACTCTGGTTAAAGTGTTATGAAAAAAAAGGCTGTTGGGGGCTAGGGAGTATCGAGTTGATCATTATACATGAAGAAATAACCAATTCATCGTTTGGTTTATGTTTTACACGCGTTTTAAATTTTATTGCCGAAATCGCTTTTTCTCGCCGAGATAAGCACGTTTTCTGAAATGCCGCTCTCCCGTCACTCTGGTAAAGTGTTATGAAAAAAAAAGGCTGTTGGGGGCTAGGGAGTATCGAGTTGATCATTATACATGAAGAAATAACCAATTTCATCATTTGGTTTATGTTTTACACGCGTTTTAAATTTTATTGCCGAAATCGCTTTTTCTCGCCGAGATAAGCACGTTTTCTGAAATGCCGCTCTCCCGTCACTCTGGTTAAAGTGTTATGAAAAAAAAGGCTGTTGGGGGCTAGGGAGTATCGAGTTGATCATTATACATGAAGAAATAACCAATTTCATCGTTTGGTTTATGTTTTACACGCGTTTAAATTTTATTGCCGAAATCGCTTTTTCTCGCCGAGATAAGCACGTTTTCTGAAATGCCGCTCTCCCGTCACTCTGGTTAAAGTGTTATGAAAAAAAAGGCTGTTGGGGGCTAGGGAGTATCGAGTTGATCATTATAGATGAAGAAATAACCAATTTCATCGTTTGGTTTATGTTTTACACGCGTTTTAAAATTTATTGCCGAAATCGCTTTTTCTCGCCGAGATAAGCACGTTTTCTGAAATGCCGCTCTCCCGTCACTCTGGTTAAAGTGTTATGAAAAAAAAGGCTGTTGGGGGCTAGGGAGTATCGAGTTGATCATTATACATGAAGAAATAACCAATTTCATCATTTGGTTTATGTTTTACACGCGTTTAAAATTTTATTGCCGAAATCGCTTTTTCTCGCCGAGATAAGCACGTTTTCTGAAATGCCGCTCTCCCGTCACTCTGGTTAAAGTGTTATGAAAAAAAAGGCTGTTGGGGGCTAGGGAGTATCGAGTTGATCATTATACATGAAGAAATAACCAATTTCATCGTTTGGTTTATGTTTTACACGCGTTTTAAATTTTATTGCCGAAATCGCTTTTTCTCGCCGAGATAAGCACGTTTTCTGAAATGCCGCTCTCCCGTCACTCTGGTTAAAATGTTATGAAAAAAAAGGCTGTTGGGGGCTAGGGAGTATCGAGTTGATCATTATACATGAAGAAATAACCAATTTCATCGTTTGGTTTATGTTTTACACGCGTTTTAAATTTTATTGCCGAAATCGCTTTTTCTCGCCGAGATAAGCACGTTTTCTGAAATGCCGCTCTCCCGTCACTCTGGTTAAAGTGTTATGAAAAAAAAGGCTGTTGGGGGCTAGGGAGTATCGAGTTGATCATTATACATGAAGAAATAACCAATTTCATCGTTTGGTTTATGTTTTACACGCGTTTTAAATTTTATTGCCGAAATCGCTTTTTCTCGCCGAGATAAGCACGTTTTCTGAAATGCCGCTCTCCCGTCACTCTGGTTAAAGTGTTATGAAAAAAAAGGCTGTTGGGGGCTAGGGAGTATCGAGTTGATCATTATACATGAAGAAATAACCAATTTCATCGTTTGGTTTATGTTTTACACGCGTTTTAAATTTTATTGCCGAAATCGCTTTTTCTCGCCGAGATAAGCACGTTTTCTGAAATGCCGCTCTCCCGTCACTCTGGTTAAAGTGTTATGAAAAAAAAGGCTGTTGGGGGCTAGGGAGTATCGAGTTGATCATTATACATGAAGAAATAACCAATTTCATCGTTTGGTTTATGTTTTACACGCGTTTTAAATTTTATTGCCGAAATCGCTTTTTCTCGCCGAGATAAGCACGTTTTCTGAAATGCCGCTCTCCCGTCACTCTGGTTAAAGTGTTATGAAAAAAAAGGCTGTTGGGGGCTAGGGAGTATCGAGTTGATCATTATACATGAAGAAATAACCAATTTCATCGTTTGGTTTATGTTTTACACGCGTTTTAAATTTTATTGCCGAAATCGCTTTTTCTCGCCGAGATAAGCACGTTTTCTGAAATGCCGCTCTCCCGTCACTCTGGTTAAAGTGTTATGAAAAAAAAGGCTGTTGGGGGCTAGGGAGTATCGAGTTGATCATTATACATGAAGAAATAACCAATTTCATCGTTTGGTTTATGTTTTACACGCGTTTTAAATTTTATTGCCGAAATCGCTTTTTCTCGCCGAGATAAGCACGTTTTCTGAAATGCCACTCTCCCGTCACTCTGGTTAAAGTGTTATGAAAAAAAAGGCTGTTGGGGGCTAGGGAGTATCGAGTTGATCATTATACATGAAGAAATAACCAATTTCATCGTTTGGTTTATGTTTTACACGCGTTTTAAATTTTATTGCCGAAATCGCTTTTTCTCGCCGAGATAAGCACGTTTTCTGAAATGCCGCTCTCCCGTCACTCTGGTTAAAGTGTTATGAAAAAAAAGGCTGTTGGGGGCTAGGGAGTATCGAGTTGATCATTATACATGAAGAAATAACCAATTTCATCGTTTGGTTTATGTTTTACACGCGTTTTAAATTTTATTGCCGAAATCGCTTTTTCTCGCCGAGATAAGCACGTTTTCTGAAATGCCGCTCTCCCGTCACTCTGGTTAAAGTGTTATGAAAAAAAAGGCTGTTAGGGGCTAGGGAGTATCGAGTTGATCATTATACATGAAGAAATAACCAATTTCATCGTTTGGTTTATGTTTTACACGCGTTTTAAATTTTATTGCCGAAATCGCTTTTTCTTGCCGAGATAAGCACGTTTTCTGAAATGCCGCTCTCCCGTCACTCTGGTTAAAGTGTTATGAAAAAAAAGGCTGTTGGGGGCTAGGGAGTATCGAGTTGATCATTATACATGAAGAAATAACCAATTTCATCGTTTGGTTTATGTTTTACACGCGTTTTAAATTTTATTGCCGAAATCGCTTTTTCTCGCCGAGATAAGCACGTTTTCTGAAATGCCGCTCTCCCGTCACTCTGGTTAAAGTGTTGTGAAAAAAAAGGCTGTTGGGGGCTAGGGAGTATCGAGTTGATCATTATACATGAAGAAATAACCAATTTAATCGTTTGGTTTATGTTTTACACGCGTTTTAAATTTTATTGCCGAAATCGCTTTTTCTCGCCGAGATAAGCACGTTTTCTGAAATGCCGCTCTCCCGTCACTCTGGTTAAAGTGTTATGAAAAAAAAGGCTGTTGGGGGCTAGGGAGTATCGAGTTGATCATTATACATGAAGAAATAACCAATTTCATCGTTTGGTTTATGTTTTACACGCGTTTTAAATTTTATTGCCGAAATCGCTTTTTCTCGCCGAGATAAGCACGTTTTCTGAAATGCCACTCTCCCGTCACTCTGGTTAAAGTGTTATGAAAAAAAAGGCTGTTGGGGGCTAGGGAGTATCGAGTTGATCATTATACATGAAGAAATAACCAATTTCATCGTTTGGTTTATGTTTTACACGCGTTTTAAATTTTATTGCCGAAATCGCTTTTTCTCGCCGAGATAAGCACGTTTTCTGAAATGCCGCTCTCCCGTCACTCTGGTTAAAGTGTTATGAAAAAAAAGGCTGTTGGGGGCTAGGGAGTATCGAGTTGATCATTATACATGAAGAAATAACCAATTTCATCGTTTGGTTTATGTTTTACACGCGTTTTAAATTTTATTGCCGAAATCGCTTTTTCTCGCCGAGATAAGCACGTTTTCTGAAATGCCGCTCTCCCGTCACTCTGGTTAAAGTGTTATGAAAAAAAAGGCTGTTGGGGGCTAGGGAGTATCGAGTTGATCATTATACATGAAGAAATAACCAATTTCATCGTTTGGTTTATGTTTTACACGCTGCTGAGCTCCAGCTGGAAGTGTAAAAAGAACCGGATTGGTTTAAAAAAGAACCGGGCTGGTTAAAAAAAGAACCGGGCGACCCGGTAAAATTGCTTAGCCGGGGCTCTGGAAGCCTAACACGGCGTGATCTTGTCCAAAAAGCCGCTGCTGAGCTCCAGCTGGAAGTGTAAAAAGAACCGGGCTGGTTAAAAAAAAGAACCGGGCGACCCGGTAAAATTGCTTAGCCGGGGCTCTGGAAGCCTAACACGGCGTGATCTTGTCCAAAAAGCCGCTGCTGAGCTCCAGCTGGAAGTGTAAAAAGAACCGGGCTGGTTAAAAAAAAGAACCGGGCGGCCCGGTAAAATTGCTTAGCCAGGGTCCTGGAAGCATAACCCGGCGTGATACTGTGCAAAAAGCCGCTGCTGAGCTCCAGCTGGAAGTGTAAAAAGAACCGGGCTGGTTAAAAAAAAAAGAACCGGGCGACCCGGTAAAATTGCTTAGCCGGGGCTCTGGAAGCCTAACACGGCGTGATCTTGTCCAAAAAGCCGCTGCTGAGCTCCAGCTGGAAGTGTAAAAAGAACCGGGCTGGTTAAAAAAAAGAACCGGGCGGCCCGGTAAAATTGCTTAGCCGGGGTCCTGGAAGCCTAACCCGGCGTGATACTGTGCAAAAAGCCGCTGCTGAGCTCCAGCTGGAAGTGTAAAAAGAACCGGGCTGGTTAAAAAAAAAAGAACCGGGCGACCCGGTAAAATTGCTTAGCCGGTGCTCTGGAAGTCTAACACGGCGTGATCTTGTCCAAAAAGCCGCTGCTGAGCTCCAGCTGGAAGTGCAAAAAGAACCGGGCTTGTTAAAAAAAAGAACCGGGCGGCCCGTTAAAATTGCTTAGCCAGGGCTCTGGAAGCCTAACCAGGCGTGATCTTGTCCAAAAAGCCGCTCGTGAGCTCCAGCTGGAAGTGTAAAAAGAACCGGGCTGGTTAAAAAAAAAGAACCGGGCGGCCCGGTAAAATTGCTTAGCCGGGGCTCTGGAAGCCTAACACGGCGTGATCTTGTCCAAAAAGCCGCTCGTGAGCTCCAGCTGGAAGTGTAAAAAGAACCGGGCTGGTTCAAAAAAAGAACCGGGCGGCCCGGTAGAATTGCTTAGCCGAGGTCCTGGAAGCCTAACCCGGCGTGATCTTGCGCAAAAAGCCGCTGCTGAGCTCCAGCTGGAAGTGTAAAAAGAACCGGGCTGGTTCAAAAAAAGAACCGGGCGGCCCGGTAAAATTGCTTAGCCGGGGTCCTGGAAGCCTAACGCGGCGTGATCTTGCCCGAAAGTCGGCCTCTATACTTCCATAATAGGTACCAGGCGCTCAGAGCCAACTTGGCAAAAATTTTCTAAGTGCCCACGGCTCTGCGGGGATTGTGCGTCCGACCCGTGCCGGTTCTCCAGCCGGCCTAAAATAACGCAAAACCAGCCTCTCCCCCTGGAGCTCACAGCCAAAGGCGAAACTTTTCTAAGTGCCTACGGCTCTGCGGGCTTTTGAGTCCGCCCCGCGCCGGTTCGTCGGTCGGCCTCAAAAAGCGAAAAATCAGCCTCTCTCCCTGGAGCTCGACTCGAGTTGATTATTATACATGAAGAAATAACCAATTTCATCGTTTGGTTTATGTTTTACACGCGTTTTAAATTTTATTGCCGAAATCGCTTTTTCTCGCCGAGATAAGCACGTTTTCTGAAATGCCGCTCTCCCGTCACTCTGGTTAAAGTGTTATGAAAAAAAAGGCTGTTGGGGGCTAGGGAGTATCGAGTTGATCATTATACATGAAGAAATAACCAATTTCATCGTTTGGTTTATGTTTTACACGCGTTTTAAATTTTATTGCCGAAATCGCTTTTTCTCGCCGAGATAAGCACGTTTTCTGAAATGCCGCTCTCCCGTCACTCTGGTTAAAGTGAGTTGAAAAAAAAGGCTGTTGGGGGCTAGGGAGTATCGAGTTGATCATTATACATGAAGAAATAACCAATTTCATTGTTTGGTTTATGTTTTACACGCGTTTTAAATTTTATTGCCGAAATCGCTTTTTCTCGCCGAGATAAGCACGTTTTCTGAAATGCCGCTCTCCCGTCACTCTGGTTAAAGTGTTATGAAAAAAAAGGCTGTTGGGGGCTAGGGAGTATCGAGTTGATCATTATACATGAAGAAATAACCAATTTCATCGTTTGGTTTATGTTTTACACGCGTTTTAAATTTTATTGCCGAAATCGCTTTTTCTCGCCGAGATAAGCACGTTTTCTGAAATGCCGCTCTCCCGTCACTCTGGTTAAAGTGTTATGAAAAAAAAGGCTGTTGGGGGCTAGGGAGTATCGAGTTGATCATTATACATGAAGAAATAACCAATTTCATCGTTTGGTTTATGTTTTACACGCGTTTTAAATTTTATTGCCGAAATCGCTTTTTCTCGCCGAGATAAGCACGTTTTCTGAAATGCCGCTCTCCCGTCACTCTGGTTAAAGTGTTATGAAAAAAAAGGCTGTTGGGGGCTAGGGAGTATCGAGTTGATCATTATACATGAAGAAATAACCAATTTCATCGTTTGGTTTATGTTTTACACGCGTTTTAAATTTTATTGCCGAAATCGCTTTTTCTCGCCGAGATAAGCACGTTTTCTGAAATGCCGCTCTCCCGTCACTCTGGTTAAAGTGTTATGAAAAAAAAGGCTGTTGGGGGCTAGGGAGTATCGAGTTGATCATTATACATGAAGAAATAACCAATTTCATCGTTTGGTTTATGTTTTACACGCGTTTTAAATTTTATTGCCGAAATCGCTTTTTCTCGCCGAGATAAGCACGTTTTCTGAAATGCCGCTCTCCCGTCACTCTGGTTAAAGTGTTATGAAAAAAAAGGCTGTTGGGGGCTAGGGAGTATCGAGTTGATCATTATACATGAAGAAATAACCAATTTCATCGTTTGGTTTATGTTTTACACGCGTTTTAAATTTTATTGCCGAAATCGCTTTTTCTCGCCGAGATAAGCACGTTTTCTGAAATGCCGCTCTCCCGTCACTCTGGTTAAAGTGTTATGAAAAAAAAGGCTGTTGGGGGCTAGGGAGTATCGAGTTGATCATTATACATGAAGAAATAACCAATTTCATCGTTTGGTTTATGTTTTACACGCGTTTTAAATTTTATTGCCGAAATCGCTTTTTCTCGCCGAGATAAGCACGTTTTCTGAAATGCCGCTCTCCCGTCACTCTGGTTAAAGTGTTATGAAAAAAAAGGCTGTTGGGGGCTAGGGAGTATCGAGTTGATCATTATACATGAAGAAATAACCAATTTCATCGTTTGGTTTATGTTTTACACGCGTTTTAAATTTTATTGCCGAAATCGCTTTTTCTCGCCGAGATAAGCACGTTTTCTGAAATGCCGCTCTCCCGTCACTCTGGTTAAAGTGTTATGAAAAAAAAGGCTGTTGGGGGCTAGGGAGTATCGAGTTGATCATTATACATGAAGAAATAACCAATTTAATCGTTTGGTTTATGTTTTACACGCGTTTTAAATTTTATTGCCGAAATCGCTTTTTCTCGCCGAGATAAGCACGTTTTCTGAAATGCCGCTCTCCCGTCACTCTGGTTAAAGTGTTATGAAAAAAAAGGCTGTTGGGGGCTAGGGAGTATCGAGTTGATCATTATACATGAAGAAATAACCAATTTCATCGTTTGGTTTATGTTTTACACGCTGCTGAGCTCCAGCTGGAAGTGTAAAAAGAACCGGATTGGTTTAAAAAAGAACCGGGCTGGTTTAAAAAAAGAACCGGGCGACCCGGTAAAATTGCTTAGCCGGGGCTCTGGAAGCCTAACACGGCGTGATCTTGTCCAAAAAGCCGCTGCTGAGCTCCAGCTGGAAGTGTAAAAAGAACCGGGCTGGTTAAAAAAAAGAACCGGGCGACCCGGTAAAATTGCTTAGCCGGGGCTCTGGAAGCCTAACACGGCGTGATCTTGTCCAAAAAGCCACTGCTGAGCTCCAGCTGGAAGTGTAAAAAGAACCGGGCTGGTTAAAAAAAAGAACCGGGCGGCCCGGTAAAATTGCTTAGCCAGGGTCCTGGAAGCATAACCCGGCGTGATACTGTGCAAAAAGCCGCTGCTGAGCTCCAGCTGGAAGTGTAAAAAGAACCGGGCTGGTTAAAAAAAGAACCGGGCTGGTTAAAAAAAGAACCGGGCGACCCGGTAAAATTGCTTAGCCGGGGCTCTGGAAGCCTAACACGGCGTGATCTTGTCCAAAAAGCCGCTGCTGAGCTCCAGCTGGAAGTGTAAAAAGAACCGGGCTGGTTAAAAAAAAGAACCGGGCGACCCGGTAAAATTGCTTAGCCGGGGCTCTGGAAGCCTAACACGGCGTGATCTTGTCCAAAAAGCCGCTGCTGAGCTCCAGCTGGAAGTGTAAAAAGAACCGGGCTGGTTAAAAAAAAGAACCAGGCGGCCCGGTAAAATTGCTTAGCCGGGGTCCTGGAAGCCTAACCCGGCGTGATACTGTGCAAAAAGCCGCTGCTGAGCTCCAGCTGGAAGTGTAAAAAGAACCGGGCTGGTTAAAAAAAAAAGAACCGGGCGACCCGGTAAAATTGCTTAGCCGGTGCTCTGGAAGCCTAACACGGCGTGATCTTGTCCAAAAAGCCGCTGCTGAGCTCCAGCTGGAAGTGCAAAAAGAACCGGGCTTGTTAAAAAAAAAGAACCGGGCGGCCCGTTAAAATTGCTTAGCCAGGGCTCTGGAAGCCTAACCAGGCGTGATCTTGTCCAAAAAGCCGCTCGTGAGCTCCAGCTGGAAGTGTAAAAAGAACCGGGCTGGTTAAAAAAAAAGAACCGGGCGGCCCGGTAAAATTGCTTAGCCGGGGCTCTGGAAGCCTAACACGGCGTGATCTTGTCCAAAAAGCCGCTCGTGAGCTCCAGCTGGAAGTGTAAAAAGAACCGGGCTGGTTCAAAAAAAAGAACCGGGCGGCCCGGTAGAATTGCTTAGCCGAGGTCCTGGAAGCCTAACCCGGCGTGATCTTGCGCAAAAAGCCGCTGCTGAGCTCCAGCTGGAAGTGTAAAAAGAACCGGGCTGGTTCAAAAAAAGAACCGGGCGGCCCGGTAAAATTGCTTAGCCGGGGTCCTGGAAGCCTAACGCGGCGTGATCTTGCCCGAAAGTCGGCCTCTATACTTCCATATTAGGTACCAGGCGCTCAGAGCCAACTTGGCAAAAATTTTCTAAGTGCCCACGGCTCTGCGGGGATTGTGCGTCCGACCCGTGCCGGTTCTCCAGCCGGCCTAAAATAACGCAAAACCAGCCTCTCCCCCTGGAGCTCACAGCCAAAGGCGAAACTTTTCTAAGTGCCTACGGCTCTGCGGGCTTTTGAGTCCGCCCCGCGCCGGTTCGTCGGTCGGCCTCAAAAAGCGAAAAATCAGCCTCTCTCCCTGGAGCTCGACTCGAGTTGATTATTATACATGAAGAAATAACCAATTTCATCGTTTGGTTTATGTTTTACACGCGTTTTAAATTTTATTGCCGAAATCGCTTTTTCTCGCCGAGATAAGCACGTTTTCTGAAATGCCGCTCTCCCGTCACTCTGGTTAAAGTGTTATGAAAAAAAAGGCTGTTGGGGGCTAGGGAGTATCGAGTTGATCATTATACATGAAGAAATAACCAATTTAATCGTTTGGTTTATGTTTTACACGCGTTTTAAATTTTATTGCCGAAATCGCTTTTTCTCGCCGAGATAAGCACGTTTTCTGAAATGCCGCTCTCCCGTCACTCTGGTTAAAGTGTTATGAAAAAAAAGGCTGTTGGGGGCTAGGGAGTATCGAGTTGATCATTATACATGAAGAAATAACCAATTTCATCGTTTGGTTTATGTTTTACACGCTGCTGAGCTCCAGCTGGAAGTGTAAAAAGAACCGGATTGGTTTAAAAAAGAACCGGGCTGGTTAAAAAAAGAACCGGGCGACCCGGTAAAATTGCTTAGCCGGGGCTCTGGAAGCCTAACACGGCGTGATCTTGTCCAAAAAGCCGCTGCTGAGCTCCAGCTGGAAGTGTAAAAAGAACCGGGCTGGTTAAAAAAAAGAACCGGGCGACCCGGTAAAATTGCTTAGCCGGGGCTCTGGAAGCCTAACACGGCGTGATCTTGTCCAAAAAGCCGCTGCTGAGCTCCAGCTGGAAGTGTAAAAAGAACCGGGCTGGTTAAAAAAAAGAACCGGGCGGCCCGGTAAAATTGCTTAGCCAGGGTCCTGGAAGCATAACCCGGCGTGATACTGTGCAAAAAGCCGCTGCTGAGCTCCAGCTGGAAGTGTAAAAAGAACCGGGCTGGTTAAAAAAAGAACCGGGCTGGTTAAAAAAAGAACCGGGCGACCCGGTAAAATTGCTTAGCCGGGGCTCTGGAAGCCTAACACGGCGTGATCTTGTCCAAAAAGCCGCTGCTGAGCTCCAGCTGGAAGTGTAAAAAGAACCGGGCTGGTTAAAAAAAAGAACCGGGCGACCCGGTAAAATTGCTTAGCCGGGGCTCTGGAAGCCTAACACGGCGTGATCTTGTCCAAAAAGCCGCTGCTGAGCTCCAGCTGGAAGTGTAAAAAGAACCGGGCTGGTTAAAAAAAAGAACCGGGCGGCCCGGTAAAATTGCTTAGTCGGGGTCCTGGAAGCCTAACGCGGCGTGATACTGTGCAAAAAGCCGCTGCTGAGCTCCAGCTGGAAGTGTAAAAAGAACCGGGCTGGTTAAAAAAAAAAAAGAACCGGGCGACCCGGTAAAATTGCTTAGCCGGTGCTCTGGAAGTCTAACACGGCGTGATCTTGTCCAAAAAGCCGCTGCTGAGCTCCAGCTGGAAGTGCAAAAAGAACCGGGCTTGTTAAAAAAAAGAACCGGGCGGCCCGTTAAAATTGCTTAGCCAGGGCTCTGGAAGCCTAACCAGGCGTGATCTTGTCCAAAAAGCCGCTCGTGAGCTCCAGCTGGAAGTGTAAAAAGAACCGGGCTGGTTAAAAAAAAAGAACCGGGCGGCCCGGTAAAATTGCTTAGCCGGGGCTCTGGAAGCCTAACACGGCGTGATCTTGTCCAAAAAGCCGCTCGTGAGCTCCAGCTGGAAGTGTAAAAAGAACCGGGCTGGTTCAAAAAAAGAACCGGGCGGCCCGGTAGAATTGCTTAGCCGAGGTCCTGGAAGCCTAACCCGGCGTGATCTTGCGCAAAAAGCCGCTGCTGAGCTCCAGCTGGAAGTGTAAAAAGAACCGGGCTGGTTCAAAAAAAGAACCGGGCGGCCCGGTAAAATTGCTTAGCCGGGGTCCTGGAAGCCTAACGCGGCGTGATCTTGCCCGAAAGTCGGCCTCTATACTTCCATATTAGGTACCAGGCGCTCAGAGCCAACTTGGCAAAAAATTTCTAAGTGCCCACGGCTCTGCGGGGATTGTGCGTCCGACCCGTGCCGGTTCTCCAGCCGGCCTAAAATAACGCAAAACCAGCCTCTCCCCCTGGAGCTCACAGCCAAAGGCGAAACTTTTCTAAGTGCCTACGGCTCTGCGGGCTTTTGAGTCCGCCCCGCGCCGGTTCGTCGGTCGGCCTCAAAAAGCGAAAAATCAGCCTCTCTCCCTGGAGCTCGACTCGAGTTGATTATTATACATGAAGAAATAACCAATTTCATCGTTTGGTTTATGTTTTACACGCGTTTTAAATTTTATTGCCGAAATCGCTTTTTCTCGCCGAGATAAGCACGTTTTCTGAAATGCCGCTATCCCGTCACTCTGGTTAAAGTGTTATGAAAAAAAAGGCTGTTGGGGGCTAGGGAGTATCGAGTTGATCATTATACATGAAGAAATAACCAATTTCATCGTTTGGTTTATGTTTTACACGCGTTTTAAATTTTATTGCCGAAATCGCTTTTTCTCGCCGAGATAAGCACGTTTTCTGAAATGCCGCTCTCCCGTCACTCTGGTTAAAGTATTATGAAAAAAAAGGCTGTTGGGGGCTAGGGAGTATCGAGTTGATCATTATACATGAAGAAATAACCAATTTCATCGTTTGGTTTATGTTTTACACGCGTTTTAAATTTTATTGCCGAAATCGCTTTTTCTCGCCGAGATAAGCACGTTTTCTGAAATGCCGCTCTCCCGTCACTCTGGTTAAAGTGTTATGAAAAAAAAGGCTGTTGGGGGCTAGGGAGTATCGAGTTGATCATTATACATGAAGAAATAACCAATTTCATCGTTTGGTTTATGTTTTACACGCGTTTTAAATTTTATTGCCGAAATCGCTTTTTCTCGCCGAGATAAGCACGTTTTCTGAAATGCCGCTCTCCCGTCACTCTGGTTAAAGTGTTATGAAATAAAAGGCTGTTGGGGGCTAGGGAGTATCGAGTTGATCATTATACATGAAGAAATAACCAATTTCATCGTTTGGTTTATGTTTTACACGCGTTTTAAATTTTATTGCCAAAATCGCTTTTTCTCGCCGAGATAAGCACGTTTTCTGAAATGCCGCTCTCCCGTCACTCCGGTTAAAGTGTTATGAAAAAAAAGGCTGTTGGGGGCTAGGGAGTATCGAGTTGATCATTATACATGAAGAAATAACCAATTTCATCGTTTGGTTTATGTTTTACACGCGTTTTAAATTTTATTGCCGAAACCGCTTTTTCTCGCCGAGATAAGCACGTTTTCTGAAATGCCGCTCTCCCGTCACTCTGGTTAAAGTGTTATGAAAAAAAAGGCTGTTGAGGGCTAGGGAGTATCGAGTTGATCATTATACATGAAGAAATAACCAATTTCATCGTTTGGTTTATGTTTTACACGCGTTTTAAATTTTATTGCCGAAATCGCTTTTTCTCGCCGAGATAAGCACGTTTTCTGAAATGCCGCTCTCCCGTCACTCTGGTTAAAGTGTTATGAAAAAAAAGGCTGTTGGGGGCTAGGGAGTATCGAGTTGATCATTATACATGAAGAAATAACCAATTTCATCGTTTGGTTTATGTTTTACACGCGTTTTAAATTTTATTGCCGAAATCGCTTTTTCTCGCCGAGATAAGCACGTTTTCTGAAATGCCGCTCTCCCGTCACTCTGGTTAAAGTGTTATGAAAAAAAAGGCTGTTGGGGGCTAGGGAGTATCGAGTTGATCATTATACATGAAGAAATAACCAATTTCATCGTTTGGTTTATGTTTTACACGCGTTTTAAATTTTATTGCCGAAATCGCTTTTTCTCGCCGAGATAAGCACGTTTTCTGAAATGCCGCTCTCCCGTCACTCTGGTTAAAGTGTTATGAAAAAAAAGGCTGTTGGGGGCTAGGGAGTATCGAGTTGATCATTATACATGAAGAAATAACCAATTTCATCGTTTGGTTTATGTTTTACACGCGTTTTAAATTTTATTGCCGAAATCGCTTTTTCTCGCCGAGATAAGCACGTTTTCTGAAATGCCGCTCTCCCGTCACTCTGGTTAAAGTGTTATGAAAAAAAAGGCTGTTGGGGGCTAGGGAGTATCGAGTTGATCATTATACATGAAGAAATAACCAATTTCATCGTTTGGTTTATGTTTTACACGCGTTTTAAATTTTATTGCCGAAATCGCTTTTTCTCGCCGAGATAAGCACGTTTTCTGAAATGCCGCTATCCCGTCACTCTGGTTAAAGTGTTATGAAAAAAAAGGCTGTTGGGGGCTAGGGAGTATCGAGTTGATCATTATACATGAAGAAATAACCAATTTCATCGTTTGGTTTATGTTTTACACGCGTTTTAAATTTTATTGCCGAAATCGCTTTTTCTCGCCGAGATAAGCACGTTTTCTGAAATGCCGCTCTCCCGTCACTCTGGTTAAAGTGTTATGAAAAAAAAGGCTGTTGGGGGCTAGGGAGTATCGAGTTGATCATTATACATGAAGAAATAACCAATTTCATCGTTTGGTTTATGTTTTACACGCGTTTTAAATTTTATTGCCGAAATCGCTTTTTCTCGCCGAGATAAGCACGTTTTCTGAAATGCCGCTATCCCGTCACTCTGGTTAAAGTGTCATGAAAAAAAAGGCTGTTGGGGGCTAGGGAGTATCGAGTTGATCATTATACATGAAGAAATAACCAATTTCATCGTTTGGTTTATGTTTTACACGCGTTTTAAATTTTATTGCCGAAATCGCTTTTTCTCACCGAGATAAGCACGTTTTCTGAAATGCCGCTCTCCCGTCACTCTGGTTAAAGTGTTATGAAAAAAAAGGCTGTTGGGGGCTAGGGAGTATCGAGTTGATCATTATACATGAAGAAATAACCAATTTCATCGTTTGGTTTATGTTTTACACGCGTTTTAAATTTTATTGCCGAAATCGCTTTTTCTCGCCGAGATAAGCACGTTTTCTGAAATGCCGCTCTCCCGTCACTCTAGTTAAAGTGTTATGAAAAAAAAGGCTGTTGGGGGCTAGGGAGTATCGAGTTGATCATTATACATGAAGAAATAACCAATTTCATCGTTTGGTTTATGTTTTACACGCGTTTTAAATTTTATTGCCGAAATCGCTTTTTCTCGCCGAGATAAGCACGTTTTCTGAAATGCCGCTCTTCCGTCACTCTGGTTAAAGTGTTATGAAAAAAAAGGCTGTTGGGGGCTAGGGAGTATCGAGTTGATCATTATACATGAAGAAATAACCAATTTCATCGTTTGGTTTATGTTTTACACGCGTTTTAAATTTTATTGCCGAAATCGCTTTTTCTCGCCGAGATAAGCACGTTTTCTGAAATGCCGCTCTCCCGTCACTCTGGTTAAAGTGTTATGAAAAAAAAAGGCTGTTGGGGGCTAGGGAGTATCGAGTTGATCATTATACATGAAGAAATAACCAATTTCATCATTTGGTTTATGTTTTACACGCGTTTTAAATTTTATTGCCGAAATCGCTTTTTCTCGCCGAGATAAGCACGTTTTCTGAAATGCCGCTCTCCCGTCACTCTGGTTAAAGTGTTATGAAAAAAAAGGCTGTTGGGGGCTAGGGAGTATCGAGTTGATCATTATACATGAAGAAATAACCAATTTCATCGTTTGGTTTATGTTTTACACGCGTTTTAAATTTTATTGCCGAAATCGCTTTTTCTCGCCGAGATAAGCACGTTTTCTGAAATGCCGCTCTCCCGTCACTCTGGTTAAAGTGTTATGAAAAAAAAGGCTGTTGGGGGCTAGGGAGTATCGAGTTGATCATTATAGATGAAGAAATAACCAATTTCATCGTTTGGTTTATGTTTTACACGCGTTTTAAAATTTATTGCCGAAATCGCTTTTTCTCGCCGAGATAAGCACGTTTTCTGAAATGCCGCTCTCCCGTCACTCTGGTTAAAGTGTTATGAAAAAAAAGGCTGTTGGGGGCTAGGGAGTATCGAGTTGATCATTATACATGAAGAAATAACCAATTTCATCATTTGGTTTATGTTTTACACGCGTTTAAAATTTTATTGCCGAAATCGCTTTTTCTCGCCGAGATAAGCACGTTTTCTGAAATGCCGCTCTCCCGTCACTCTGGTTAAAGTGTTATGAAAAAAAAGGCTGTTGGGGGCTAGGGAGTATCGAGTTGATCATTATACATGAAGAAATAACCAATTTCATCGTTTGGTTTATGTTTTACACGCGTTTTAAATTTTATTGCCGAAATCGCTTTTTCTCGCCGAGATAAGCACGTTTTCTGAAATGCCGCTCTCCCGTCACTCTGGTTAAAATGTTATGAAAAAAAAGGCTGTTGGGGGCTAGGGAGTATCGAGTTGATCATTATACATGAAGAAATAACCAATTTCATCGTTTGGTTTATGTTTTACACGCGTTTTAAATTTTATTGCCGAAATCGCTTTTTCTCGCCGAGATAAGCACGTTTTCTGAAATGCCGCTCTCCCGTCACTCTGGTTAAAGTGTTATGAAAAAAAAGGCTGTTGGGGGCTAGGGAGTATCGAGTTGATCATTATACATGAAGAAATAACCAATTTCATCGTTTGGTTTATGTTTTACACGCGTTTTAAATTTTATTGCCGAAATCGCTTTTTCTCGCCGAGATAAGCACGTTTTCTGAAATGCCGCTCTCCCGTCACTCTGGTTAAAGTGTTATGAAAAAAAAGGCTGTTGGGGGCTAGGGAGTATCGAGTTGATCATTATACATGAAGAAATAACCAATTTCATCGTTTGGTTTATGTTTTACACGCGTTTTAAATTTTATTGCCGAAATCGCTTTTTCTCGCCGAGATAAGCACGTTTTCTGAAATGCCGCTCTCCCGTCACTCTGGTTAAAGTGTTATGAAAAAAAAGGCTGTTGGGGGCTAGGGAGTATCGAGTTGATCATTATACATGAAGAAATAACCAATTTCATCGTTTGGTTTATGTTTTACACGCGTTTTAAATTTTATTGCCGAAATCGCTTTTTCTCGCCGAGATAAGCACGTTTTCTGAAATGCCGCTCTCCCGTCACTCTGGTTAAAGTGTTATGAAAAAAAAGGCTGTTGGGGGCTAGGGAGTATCGAGTTGATCATTATACATGAAGAAATAACCAATTTCATCGTTTGGTTTATGTTTTACACGCGTTTTAAATTTTATTGCCGAAATCGCTTTTTCTCGCCGAGATAAGCACGTTTTCTGAAATGCCGCTCTCCCGTCACTCTGGTTAAAGTGTTATGAAAAAAAAGGCTGTTGGGGGCTAGGGAGTATCGAGTTGATCATTATACATGAAGAAATAACCAATTTCATCGTTTGGTTTATGTTTTACACGCGTTTTAAATTTTATTGCCGAAATCGCTTTTTCTCGCCGAGATAAGCACGTTTTCTGAAATGCCGCTCTCCCGTCACTCTGGTTAAAGTGTTATGAAAAAAAAGGCTGTTGGGGGCTAGGGAGTATCGAGTTGATCATTATACATGAAGAAATAACCAATTTAATCGTTTGGTTTATGTTTTACACGCGTTTTAAATTTTATTGCCGAAATCGCTTTTTCTCGCCGAGATAAGCACGTTTTCTGAAATGCCGCTCTCCCGTCACTCTGGTTAAAGTGTTATGAAAAAAAAGGCTGTTGGGGGGAGTATCGAGTTGATCATTATACATGAAGAAATAACCAATTTCATCGTTTGGTTTATGTTTTACACGCTGCTGAGCTCCAGCTGGAAGTGTAAAAAGAACCGGATTGGTTTAAAAAAGAACCGGGCTGGTTAAAAAAAGAACCGGGCGACCCGGTAAAATTGCTTAGCCGGGGCTCTGGAAGCCTAACACGGCGTGATCTTGTCCAAAAAGCCGCTGCTGAGCTCCAGCTGGAAGTGTAAAAAGAACCGGGCTGGTTAAAAAAAAGAACCGGGCGACCCGGTAAAATTGCTTAGCCGGGGCTCTGGAAGCCTAACACGGCGTGATCTTGTCCAAAAAGCCGCTGCTGAGCTCCAGCTGGAAGTGTAAAAAGAACCGGGCTGGTTAAAAAAAAGAACCGGGCGGCCCGGTAAAATTGCTTAGCCAGGGTCCTGGAAGCATAACCCGGCGTGATACTGTGCAAAAAGCCGCTGCTGAGCTCCAGCTGGAAGTGTAAAAAGAACCGGGCTGGTTAAAAAAAGAACCGGGCTGGTTAAAAAAAGAACCGGGCGACCCGGTAAAATTGCTTAGCCGGGGCTCTGGAAGCCTAACACGGCGTGATCTTGTCCAAAAAGCCGCTGCTGAGCTCCAGCTGGAAGTGTAAAAAGAACCGGGCTGGTTAAAAAAAAGAACCGGGCGACCCGGTAAAATTGCTTAGCCGGGGCTCTGGAAGCCTAACACGGCGTGATCTTGTCCAAAAAGCCGCTGCTGAGCTCCAGCTGGAAGTGTAAAAAGAACCGGGCTGGTTAAAAAAAAGAACCGGGCGGCCCGGTAAAATTGCTTAGTCGGGGTCCTGGAAGCCTAACGCGGCGTGATACTGTGCAAAAAGCCGCTGCTGAGCTCCAGCTGGAAGTGTAAAAAGAACCGGGCTGGTTAAAAAAAAAAAAGAACCGGGCGACCCGGTAAAATTGCTTAGCCGGTGCTCTGGAAGTCTAACACGGCGTGATCTTGTCCAAAAAGCCGCTGCTGAGCTCCAGCTGGAAGTGCAAAAAGAACCGGGCTTGTTAAAAAAAAGAACCGGGCGGCCCGTTAAAATTGCTTAGCCAGGGCTCTGGAAGCCTAACCAGGCGTGATCTTGTCCAAAAAGCCGCTCGTGAGCTCCAGCTGGAAGTGTAAAAAGAACCGGGCTGGTTAAAAAAAAAGAACCGGGCGGCCCGGTAAAATTGCTTAGCCGGGGCTCTGGAAGCCTAACACGGCGTGATCTTGTCCAAAAAGCCGCTCGTGAGCTCCAGCTGGAAGTGTAAAAAGAACCGGGCTGGTTCAAAAAAAGAACCGGGCGGCCCGGTAGAATTGCTTAGCTGAGGTCCTGGAAGCCTAACCCGGCGTGATCTTGCGCAAAAAGCCGCTGCTGAGCTCCAGCTGGAAGTGTAAAAAGAACCGGGCTGGTTCAAAAAAAGAACCGGGCGGCCCGGTAAAATTGCTTAGCCGGGGTCCTGGAAGCCTAACGCGGCGTGATCTTGCCCGAAAGTCGGCCTCTATACTTCCATATTAGGTACCAGGCGCTCAGAGCCAACTTGGCAAAAAATTTCTAAGTGCCCACGGCTCTGCGGGGATTGTGCGTCCGACCCGTGCCGGTTCTCCAGCCGGCCTAAAATAACGCAAAACCAGCCTCTCCCCCTGGAGCTCACAGCCAAAGGCGAAACTTTTCTAAGTGCCTACGGCTCTGCGGGCTTTTGAGTCCGCCCCGCGCCGGTTCGTCGGTCGGCCTCAAAAAGCGAAAAATCAGCCTCTCTCCCTGGAGCTCGACTCGAGTTGATTATTATACATGAAGAAATAACCAATTTCATCGTTTGGTTTATGTTTTACACGCGTTTTAAATTTTATTGCCGAAATCGCTTTTTCTCGCCGAGATAAGCACGTTTTCTGAAATGCCGCTATCCCGTCACTCTGGTTAAAGTGTTATGAAAAAAAAGGCTGTTGGGGGCTAGGGAGTATCGAGTTGATCATTATACATGAAGAAATAACCAATTTCATCGTTTGGTTTATGTTTTACACGCGTTTTAAATTTTATTGCCGAAATCGCTTTTTCTCGCCGAGATAAGCACGTTTTCTGAAATGCCGCTCTCCCGTCACTCTGGTTAAAGTATTATGAAAAAAAAGGCTGTTGGGGGCTAGGGAGTATCGAGTTGATCATTATACATGAAGAAATAACCAATTTCATCGTTTGGTTTATGTTTTACACGCGTTTTAAATTTTATTGCCGAAATCGCTTTTTCTCGCCGAGATAAGCACGTTTTCTGAAATGCCGCTCTCCCGTCACTCTGGTTAAAGTGTTATGAAAAAAAAGGCTGTTGGGGGCTAGGGAGTATCGAGTTGATCATTATACATGAAGAAATAACCAATTTCATCGTTTGGTTTATGTTTTACACGCGTTTTAAATTTTATTGCCGAAATCGCTTTTTCTCGCCGAGATAAGCACGTTTTCTGAAATGCCGCTCTCCCGTCACTCTGGTTAAAGTGTTATGAAATAAAAGGCTGTTGGGGGCTAGGGAGTATCGAGTTGATCATTATACATGAAGAAATAACCAATTTCATCGTTTGGTTTATGTTTTACACGCGTTTTAAATTTTATTGCCAAAATCGCTTTTTCTCGCCGAGATAAGCACGTTTTCTGAAATGCCGCTCTCCCGTCACTCTGGTTAAAGTGTTATGAAAAAAAAGGCTGTTGGGGGCTAGGGAGTATCGAGTTGATCATTATACATGAAGAAATAACCATTTTCATCGTTTGGTTTATGTTTTACACGCGTTTTAAATTTTATTGCCGAAACCGCTTTTTCTCGCCGAGATAAGCACGTTTTCTGAAATGCCGCTCTCCCGTCACTCTGGTTAAAGTGTTATGAAAAAAAAGGCTGTTGAGGGCTAGGGAGTATCGAGTTGATCATTATACATGAAGAAATAACCAATTTCATCGTTTGGTTTATGTTTTACACGCGTTTTAAATTTTATTGCCGAAATCGCTTTTTCTCGCCGAGATAAGCACGTTTTCTGAAATGCCGCTCTCCCGTCACTCTGGTTAAAGTGTTATGAAAAAAAAGGCTTTTGGGGGCTAGGGAGTATCGAGTTGATCATTATACATGAAGAAATAACCAATTTCATCGTTTGGTTTATGTTTTACACGCGTTTTAAATTTTATTGCCGAAATCGCTTTTTCTCGCCGAGATAAGCACGTTTTCTGAAATGCCGCTCTCCCGTCACTCTGGTTAAAGTGTTATGAAAAAAAAGGCTGTTGGGGGCTAGGGAGTATCGAGTTGATCATTATACATGAAGAAATAACCAATTTCATCGTTTGGTTTATGTTTTACACGCGTTTTAAATTTTATTGCCGAAATCGCTTTTTCTCGCCGAGATAAGCACGTTTTCTGAAATGCCGCTCTCCCGTCACTCTGGTTAAAGTGTTATGAAAAAAAAGGCTGTTGGGGGCTAGGGAGTATCGAGTTGATCATTATACATGAAGAAATAACCAATTTCATCGTTTGGTTTATGTTTTACACGCGTTTTAAATTTTATTGCCGAAATCGCTTTTTCTTGCCGAGATAAGCACGTTTTCTGAAATGCCGCTCTCCCGTCACTCTGGTTAAAGTGTTATGAAAAAAAAGGCTGTTGGGGGCTAGGGAGTATCGAGTTGATCATTATACATGAAGAAATAACCAATTTCATCGTTTGGTTTATGTTTTACACGCGTTTTAAATTTTATTGCCGAAATCGCTTTTTCTCGCCGAGATAAGCACGTTTTCTGAAATGCCGCTCTCCCGTCACTCTGGTTAAAGTGTTATGAAAAAAAAGGCTGTTGGGGGCTAGGGAGTATCGAGTTGATCATTATACATGAAGAAATAACCAATTTAATCGTTTGGTTTATGTTTTACACGCGTTTTAAATTTTATTGCCGAAATCGCTTTTTCTCGCCGAGATAAGCACGTTTTCTGAAATGCCGCTCTCCCGTCACTCTGGTTAAAGTGTTATGAAAAAAAAGGCTGTTGGGGGCTAGGGAGTATCGAGTTGATCATTATACATGAAGAAATAACCAATTTCATCGTTTGGTTTATGTTTTACACGCGTTTTAAATTTTATTGCCGAAATCGCTTTTTCTCGCCGAGATAAGCACGTTTTCTGAAATGCCACTCTCCCGTCACTCTGGTTAAAGTGTTATGAAAAAAAAGGCTGTTGGGGGCTAGGGAGTATCGAGTTGATCATTATACATGAAGAAATAACCAATTTCATCGTTTGGTTTATGTTTTACACGCGTTTTAAATTTTATTGCCGAAATCGCTTTTTCTCGCCGAGATAAGCACGTTTTCTGAAATGCCGCTCTCCCGTCACTCTGGTTAAAGTGTTATGAAAAAAAAGGCTGTTGGGGGCTAGGGAGTATCGAGTTGATCATTATACATGAAGAAATAACCAATTTCATCGTTTGGTTTATGTTTTACACGCGTTTTAAATTTTATTGCCGAAATCGCTTTTTCTCGCCGAGATAAGCACGTTTTCTGAAATGCCGCTCTCCCGTCACTCTGGTTAAAGTGTTATGAAAAAAAAGGCTGTTGGGGGCTAGGGAGTATCGAGTTGATCATTATACATGAAGAAATAACCAATTTCATCGTTTGGTTTATGTTTTACACGTGTTTTAAATTTTATTGCCGAAATCGCTTTTTCTCGCCGAGATAAGCACGTTTTCTGAAATGCCGCTCTCCCGTCACTCTGGTTAAAGTGTTATGAAAAAAAAAAGGCTGTTGGGGGCTAGGGAGTATCGAGTTGATCATTATACATGAAGAAATAACCAATTTAATCGTTTGGTTTATGTTTTACACGCGTTTTAAATTTTATTGCCGAAATCGCTTTTTCTCGCCGATATAAGCACGTTTTCTGAAATGCCGCTCTCCCGTCACTCTGGTTAAAGTGTTATGAAAAAAAAAGGCTGTTGGGGGCTAGGGAGTATCGAGTTGATCATTATACATGAAGAAATAACCAATTTCATCGTTTGGTTTATGTTTTACACGCGTTTTAAATTTTATTGCCGAAATCGCTTTTTCTCGCCGAGATAAGCACGTTTTCTGAAATGCCGCTCTCCCGTCACTCTGGTTAAAGTGTTATGAAAAAAAAGGCTGTTGGGGGCTAGGGAGTATCGAGTTGATCATTATACATGAAGAAATAACCAATTTCATCGTTTGGTTTATGTTTTACACGCGTTTTAAATTTTATTGCCGAAATCGCTTTTTCTCGCCGAGATAAGCACGTTTTCTGAAATGCCGCTCTCCCGTCACTCTGGTTAAAGTGTTATGAAAAAAAAGGCTGTTGGGGGCTAGGGAGTATCGAGTTGATCATTATACATGAAGAAATAACCAATTTCATCGTTTGGTTTATGTTTTACACGCGTTTTAAATTTTATTGCCGAAATCGCTTTTTCTCGCCGAGATAAGCACGTTTTCTGAAATGCCGCTCTCCCGTCACTCTGGTTAAAGTGTTATGAAAAAAAAGGCTGTTGGGGGCTAGGGAGTATCGAGTTGATCATTATACATGAAGAAATAACCAATTTCATCGTTTGGTTTATGTTTTACACGCGTTTTAAATTTTATTGCCGAAATCGCTTTTTCTCGCCGAGATAAGCACGTTTTCTGAAATGCCGCTCTCCCGTCACTCTGGTTAAAGTGTTATGAAAAAAAAGGCTGTTGGGGGCTAGGGAGTATCGAGTTGATCATTATACATGAAGAAATAACCAATTTCATCGTTTGGTTTATGTTTTACACGCGTTTTAAATTTTATTGCCGAAATCGCTTTTTCTCGCCGAGATAAGCACGTTTTCTGAAATGCCACTCTCCCGTCACTCTGGTTAAAGTGTTATGAAAAAAAAGGCTGTTGGGGGCTAGGGAGTATCGAGTTGATCATTATACATGAAGAAATAACCAATTTCATCGTTTGGTTTATGTTTTACACGCGTTTTAAATTTTATTGCCGAAATCGCTTTTTCTCGCCGAGATAAGCACGTTTTCTGAAATGCCGCTCTCCCGTCACTCTGGTTAAAGTGTTATGAAAAAAAAGGCTGTTGGGGGCTAGGGAGTATCGAGTTGATCATTATACATGAAGAAATAACCAATTTCATCGTTTGGTTTATGTTTTACACGCGTTTTAAATTTTATTGCCGAAATCGCTTTTTCTCGCCGAGATAAGCACGTTTTCTGAAATGCCGCTCTCCCGTCACTCTGGTTAAAGTGTTATGAAAAAAAAGGCTGTTGGGGGCTAGGGAGTATCGAGTTGATCATTATACATGAAGAAATAACCAATTTCATCGTTTGGTTTATGTTTTACACGCGTTTTAAATTTTATTGCCGAAATCGCTTTTTCTTGCCGAGATAAGCACGTTTTCTGAAATGCCGCTCTCCCGTCACTCTGGTTAAAGTGTTATGAAAAAAAAGGCTGTTGGGGGCTAGGGAGTATCGAGTTGATCATTATACATGAAGAAATAACCAATTTCATCGTTTGGTTTATGTTTTACACGCGTTTTAAATTTTATTGCCGAAATCGCTTTTTTTCGCCGAGATAAGCACGTTTTCTGAAATGCCGCTCTCCCGTCACTCTGGTTAAAGTGTTATGAAAAAAAAGGCTGTTGGGGGCTAGGGAGTATCGAGTTGATCATTATACATGAAGAAATAACCAATTTAATCGTTTGGTTTATGTTTTACACGCGTTTTAAATTTTATTGCCGAAATCGCTTTTTCTCGCCGAGATAAGCACGTTTTCTGAAATGCCGCTCTCCCGTCACTCTGGTTAAAGTGTTATGAAAAAAAAGGCTGTTGGGGGCTAGGGAGTATCGAGTTGATCATTATACATGAAGAAATAACCAATTTCATCGTTTGGTTTATGTTTTACACGCGTTTTAAATTTTATTGCCGAAATCGCTTTTTCTCGCCGAGATAAGCACGTTTTCTGAAATGCCACTCTCCCGTCACTCTGGTTAAAGTGTTATGAAAAAAAAGGCTGTTGGGGGCTAGGGAGTATCGAGTTGATCATTATACATGAAGAAATAACCAATTTCATCGTTTGGTTTATGTTTTACACGCGTTTTAAATTTTATTGCCGAAATCGCTTTTTCTCGCCGAGATAAGCACGTTTTCTGAAATGCCGCTCTCCCGTCACTCTGGTTAAAGTGTTATGAAAAAAAAAGGCTGTTGGGGGCTAGGGAGTATCGAGTTGATCATTATACATGAAGAAATAACCAATTTCATCGTTTGGTTTATGTTTTACACGCGTTTTAAATTTTATTGCCGAAATCGCTTTTTCTCGCCGAGATAAGCACGTTTTCTGAAATGCCGCTCTCCCGTCACTCTGGTTAAAGTGTTATGAAAAAAAAGGCTGTTGGGGGCTAGGGAGTATCGAGTTGATCATTATACATGAAGAAATAACCAATTTCATCGTTTGGTTTATGTTTTACACGCTGCTGAGCTCCAGCTGGAAGTGTAAAAAGAACCGGATTGGTTTAAAAAAGAACCGGGCTGGTTAAAAAAAGAACCGGGCGACCCGGTAAAATTGCTTAGCCGGGGCTCTGGAAGCCTAACACGGCGTGATCTTGTCCAAAAAGCCGCTGCTGAGCTCCAGCTGGAAGTGTAAAAAGAACCGGGCTGGTTAAAAAAAAGAACCGGGCGACCCGGTAAAATTGCTTAGCCGGGGCTCTGGAAGCCTAACACGGCGTGATCTTGTCCAAAAAGCCGCTGCTGAGCTCCAGCTGGAAGTGTAAAAAGAACCGGGCTGGTTAAAAAAAAGAACCGGGCGGCCCGGTAAAATTGCTTAGCCAGGGTCCTGGAAGCATAACCCGGCGTGATACTGTGCAAAAAGCCGCTGCTGAGCTCCAGCTGGAAGTGTAAAAAGAACCGGGCTGGTTAAAAAAAAAAGAACCGAGCGACCCGGTAAAATTGCTTAGCCGGGGCTCTGGAAGCCTAACACGGCGTGATCTTGTCCAAAAAGCCGCTGCTGAGCTCCAGCTGGAAGTGTAAAAAGAACCGGGCTGGTTAAAAAAAAGAACCGGGCGGCCCGGTAAAATTGCTTAGCCGGGGTCCTGGAAGCCTAACCCGGCGTGATACTGTGCAAAAAGCCGCTGCTGAGCTCCAGCTGGAAGTGTAAAAAGAACCGGGCTGGTTAAAAAAAAAAAGAACCGGGCGACCCGGTAAAATTGCTTAGCCGGTGCTCTGGAAGTCTAACACGGCGTGATCTTGTCCAAAAAGCCGCTGCTGAGCTCCAGCTGGAAGTGCAAAAAGAACCGGGCTTGTTAAAAAAAAGAACCGGGCGGCCCGTTAAAATTGCTTAGCCAGGGCTCTGGAAGCCTAACCAGGCGTGATCTTGTCCAAAAAGCCGCTCGTGAGCTCCAGCTGGAAGTGTAAAAAGAACCGGGCTGGTTAAAAAAAAAGAACCGGGCGGCCCGGTAAAATTGCTTAGCCGGGGCTCTGGAAGCCTAACACGGCGTGATCTTGTCCAAAAAGCCGCTCGTGAGCTCCAGCTGGAAGTGTAAAAAGAACCGGGCTGGTTCAAAAAAAGAACCGGGCGGCCCGGTAGAATTGCTTAGCCGAGGTCCTGGAAGCCTAACCCGGCGTGATCTTGCGCAAAAAGCCGCTGCTGAGCTCCAGCTGGAAGTGTAAAAAGAACCGGGCTGGTTCAAAAAAAGAACCGGGCGGCCCGGTAAAATTGCTTAGCCGGGGTCCTGGAAGCCTAACGCGGCGTGATCTTGCCCGAAAGTCGGCCTCTATACTTCCATAATAGGTACCAGGCGCTCAGAGCCAACTTGGCAAAAATTTTCTAAGTGCCCACGGCTCTGCGGGGATTGTGCGTCCGACCCGTGCCGGTTCTCCAGCCGGCCTAAAATAACGCAAAACCAGCCTCTCCCCCTGGAGCTCACAGCCAAAGGCGAAACTTTTCTAAGTGCCTACGGCTCTGCGGGCTTTTGAGTCCGCCCCGCGCCGGTTCGTCGGTCGGCCTCAAAAAGCGAAAAATCAGCCTCTCTCCCTGGAGCTCGACTCGAGTTGATTATTATACATGAAGAAATAACCAATTTCATCGTTTGGTTTATGTTTTACACGCGTTTTAAATTTTATTGCCGAAATCGCTTTTTCTCGCCGAGATAAGCACGTTTTCTGAAATGCCGCTCTCCCGTCACTCTGGTTAAAGTGTTATGAAAAAAAAGGCTGTTGGGGGCTAGGGAGTATCGAGTTGATCATTATACATGAAGAAATAACCAATTTCATCGTTTGGTTTATGTTTTACACGCGTTTTAAATTTTATTGCCGAAATCGCTTTTTCTCGCCGAGATAAGCACGTTTTCTGAAATGCCGCTCTCCCGTCACTCTGGTTAAAGTGAGTTGAAAAAAAAGGCTGTTGGGGGCTAGGGAGTATCGAGTTGATCATTATACATGAAGAAATAACCAATTTCATCGTTTGGTTTATGTTTTACACGCGTTTTAAATTTTATTGCCGAAATCGCTTTTTCTCGCCGAGATAAGCACGTTTTCTGAAATGCCGCTCTCCCGTCACTCTGGTTAAAGTGTTATGAAAAAAAAGGCTGTTGGGGGCTAGGGAGTATCGAGTTGATCATTATACATGAAGAAATAACCAATTTCATCGTTTGGTTTATGTTTTACACGCGTTTTAAATTTTATTGCCGAAATCGCTTTTTCTCGCCGAGATAAGCACGTTTTCAGAAATGCCGCTCTCCCGTCACTCTGGTTAAAGTGTTATGAAAAAAAAGGCTGTTGGGGGCTAGGGAGTATCGAGTTGATCATTATACATGAAGAAATAACCAATTTCATCGTTTGGTTTATGTTTTACACGCGTTTTAAATTTTATTGCCGAAATCGCTTTTTCTCGCCGAGATAAGCACGTTTTCTGAAATGCCGCTCTCCCGTCACTCTGGTTAAAGTGTTATGAAAAAAAAGGCTGTTGGGGGCTAGGGAGTATCGAGTTGATCATTATACATGAAGAAATAACCAATTGCATTGTTTGGTTTATGTTTTACACGCGTTTTAAATTTTATTGCCGAAATCGCTTTTTCTCGCCGAGATAAGCACGTTTTCTGAAATGCCGCTCTCCCGTCACTCTGGTTAAAGTGTTATGAAAAAAAAGGCTGTTGGGGGCTAGGGAGTATCGAGTTGATCATTATACATGAAGAAATAACCAATTTCATCGTTTGGTTTATGTTTTACACGCGTTTTAAATTTTATTGCCGAAATCGCTTTTTCTCGCCGAGATAAGCACGTTTTCTGAAATGCCGCTCTCCCGTCACTCTGGTTAAAGTGTTATGAAAAAAAAGGCTGTTGGGGGCTAGGGAGTATCGAGTTGATCATTATACATGAAGAAATAACCAATTTCATCGTTTGGTTTATGTTTTACACGCGTTTTAAATTTTATTGCCGAAATCGCTTTTTCTCGCCGAGATAAGCACGTTTTCTGAAATGCCGCTCTCCCGTCACTCTGGTTAAAGTGTTATGAAAAAAAAGGCTGTTGGGGGCTAGGGAGTATCGAGTTGATCATTATACATGAAGAAATAACCAATTTCATCGTTTGGTTTATGTTTTACACGCGTTTTAAATTTTATTGCCGAAATCGCTTTTCCTCGCCGAGATAAGCACGTTTTCTGAAATGCCGCTCTCCCGTCACTCTGGTTAAAGTGTTATGAAAAAAAAGGCTGTTGGGGGCTAGGGAGTATCGAGTTGATCATTATACATGAAGAAATAACCAATTTCATCGTTTGGTTTATGTTTTACACGCGTTTTAAATTTAATTGCCGAAATCGCTTTTTCTCGCCGAGATAAGCACGTTTTCTGAAACGCCACTCTCCCGTCACTCTGGTTAAAGTGTTATGAAAAAAAAGGCTGTTGGGGGCTAGGGAGTATCGAGTTGATCATTATACATGAAGAAATAACCAATTTCATCGTTTGGTTTATGTTTTACACGCGTTTTAAATTTTATTGCCGAAATCGCTTTTTCTCGCCGAGATAAGCACGTTTTCTGAAATGCCGCTATCCCGTCACTCTGGTTAAAGTGTTATGAAAAAAAAGGCTGTTGGGGGCTAGGGAGTATCGAGTTGATCATTATACATGAAGAAATAACCAATTTCATCGTTTGGTTTATGTTTTACACGCGTTTTAAATTTTATTGCCGAAATCGCTTTTTCTCGCCGAGATAAGCACGTTTTCTGAAATGCCGCTCTCCCGTCACTCTGGTTAAAGTATTATGAAAAAAAAGGCTGTTGGGGGCTAGGGAGTATCGAGTTGATCATTATACATGAAGAAATAACCAATTTCATCGTTTGGTTTATGTTTTACACGCGTTTTAAATTTTATTGCCGAAATCGCTTTTTCTCGCCGAGATAAGCACGTTTTCTGAAATGCCGCTCTCCCGTCACTCTGGTTAAAGTGTTATGAAAAAAAAGGCTGTTGGGGGCTAGGGAGTATCGAGTTGATCATTATACATGAAGAAATAACCAATTTCATCGTTTGGTTTATGTTTTACACGCGTTTTAAATTTTATTGCCGAAATCGCTTTTTCTCGCCGAGATAAGCACGTTTTCTGAAATGCCGCTCTCCCGTCACTCTGGTTAAAGTGTTATGAAATAAAAGGCTGTTGGGGGCTAGGGAGTATCGAGTTGATCATTATACATGAAGAAATAACCAATTTCATCGTTTGGTTTATGTTTTACACGCGTTTTAAATTTTATTGCCAAAATCGCTTTTTCTCGCCGAGATAAGCACGTTTTCTGAAATGCCGCTCTCCCGTCACTCTGGTTAAAGTGTTATGAAATAAAAGGCTGTTGGGGGCTAGGGAGTATCGAGTTGATCATTATACATGAAGAAATAACCAATTTCATCGTTTGGTTTATGTTTTACACGCGTTTTAAATTTTATTGCCGAAACCGCTTTTTCTCGCCGAGATAAGCACGTTTTCTGAAATGCCGCTCTCCCGTCACTCTGGTTAAAGTGTTATGAAAAAAAAGGCTGTTGAGGGCTGTTGATCAATGATCGAGTTGATCATTATACATGAAGAAATAACCAATTTCATCGTTTGGTTTATGTTTTACACGCGTTTTAAATTTTATTGCCGAAATCGCTTTTTCTCGCCGAGATAAGCACGTTTTCTGAAATGCCGCTCTCCCGTCACTCTGGTTAAAGTGTTATGAAAAAAAAGGCTGTTGGGGGCTAGGGAGTATCGAGTTGATCATTATACATGAAGAAATAACCAATTTCATCGTTTGGTTTATGTTTTACACGCGTTTTAAATTTTATTGCCGAAATCGCTTTTTCTCGCCGAGATAAGCACGTTTTCTGAAATGCCGCTATCCCGTCACTCTGGTTAAAGTGTTATGAAAAAAAAGGCTGTTGGGGGCTAGGGAGTATCGAGTTGATCATTATACATGAAGAAATAACCAATTTCATCGTTTGGTTTATGTTTTACACGCGTTTTAAATTTTATTGCCGAAATCGCTTTTTCTCGCCGAGATAAGCACGTTTTCTGAAATGCCGCTCTCCCGTCACTCTGGTTAAAGTGTTATGAAAAAAAAGGCTGTTGGGGGCTAGGGAGTATCGAGTTGATCATTATACATGAAGAAATAACCAATTTCATCGTTTGGTTTATGTTTTACACGCGTTTTAAATTTTATTGCCGAAATCGCTTTTTCTCGCCGAGATAAGCACGTTTTCTGAAATGCCGCTATCCCGTCACTCTGGTTAAAGTGTTATGAAAAAAAAGGCTGTTGGGGGCTAGGGAGTATCGAGTTGATCATTATACATGAAGAAATAACCAATTTCATCGTTTGGTTTATGTTTTACACGCGTTTCAAATTTTATTGCCGAAATCGCTTTTTCTCGCCGAGATAAGCACGTTTTCTGAAATGCCGCTCTCCCGTCACTCTGGTTAAAGTGTTATGAAAAAAAAGGCTGTTGGGGGCTAGGGAGTATCGAGTTGATCATTATACATGAAGAAATAACCAATTTCATCGTTTGGTTTATGTTTTACACGCGTTTTAAATTTTATTGCCGAAATCGCTTTTTCTTGCCGAGATAAGCACGTTTTCTGAAATGCCGCTCTCCCGTCACTCTGGTTAAAGTGTTATGAAAAAAAAGGCTGTTGGGGGCTAGGGAGTATCGAGTTGATCATTATACATGAAGAAATAACCAATTTCATCGTTTGGTTTATGTTTTACACGCGTTTTAAATTTTATTGCCGAAATCGCTTTTTCTCGCCGAGATAAGCACGTTTTCTGAAATGCCGCTCTCCCGTCACTCTGGTTAAAGTGTTATGAAAAAAAAGGCTGTTGGGGGCTAGGGAGTATCGAGTTGATCATTATACATGAAGAAATAACCAATTTAATCGTTTGGTTTATGTTTTACACGCGTTTTAAATTTTATTGCCGAAATCGCTTTTTCTCGCCGAGATAAGCACGTTTTCTGAAATGCCGCTCTCCCGTCACTCTGGTTAAAGTGTTATGAAAAAAAAGGCTGTTGGGGGCTAGGGAGTATCGAGTTGATCATTATACATGAAGAAATAACCAATTTCATCGTTTGGTTTATGTTTTACACGCGTTTTAAATTTTATTGCCGAAATCGCTTTTTCTCGCCGAGATAAGCACGTTTTCTGAAATGCCGCTCTCCCGTCACTCTGGTTAAAGTGTTATGAAAAAAAAAGGCTGTTGGGGGCTAGGGAGTATCGAGTTGATCATTATACATGAAGAAATAACCAATTTCATCGTTTGGTTTATGTTTTACACGCGTTTTAAATTTTATTGCCGAAATCGCTTTTTCTCGCCGAGATAAGCACGTTTTCTGAAATGCCGCTCTCCCGTCACTCTGGTTAAAGTGTTATGAAAAAAAAGGCTGTTGGGGGCTAGGGAGTATCGAGTTGATCATTATACATGAAGAAATAACCAATTTCATCGTTTGGTTTATGTTTTACACGCGTTTTAAATTTTATTGCCGAAATCGCTTTTTCTCGCCGAGATAAGCACGTTTTCTGAAATGCCGCTCTCCCGTCACTCTGGTTAAAGTGTTATGAAAAAAAAGGCTGTTGGGGGCTAGGGAGTATCGAGTTGATCATTATACATGAAGAAATAACCAATTTCATCGTTTGGTTTATGTTTTACACGCGTTTTAAATTTAATTGCCGAAATCGCTTTTTCTCGCCGAGATAAGCACGTTTTCTGAAACGCCACTCTCCCGTCACTCTGGTTAAAGTGTTATGAAAAAAAAGGCTGTTGGGGGCTAGGGAGTATCGAGTTGATCATTATACATGAAGAAATAACCAATTTCATCGTTTGGTTTATGTTTTACACGCGTTTTAAATTTTATTGCCGAAATCGCTTTTTCTCGCCGAGATAAGCACGTTTTCTGAAATGCCGCTATCCCGTCACTCTGGTTAAAGTGTTATGAAAAAAAAGGCTGTTGGGGGCTAGGGAGTATCGAGTTGATCATTATACATGAAGAAATAACCAATTTCATCGTTTGGTTTATGTTTTACACGCGTTTTAAATTTTATTGCCGAAATCGCTTTTTCTCGCCGAGATAAGCACGTTTTCTGAAATGCTGCTCTCCCGTCACTCTGGTTAAAGTATTATGAAAAAAAAGGCTGTTGGGGGCTAGGGAGTATCGAGTTGATCATTATACATGAAGAAATAACCAATTTCATCGTTTGGTTTATGTTTTACACGCGTTTTAAATTTTATTGCCGAAATCGCTTTTTCTCGCCGAGATAAGCACGTTTTCTGAAATGCCGCTCTCCCGTCACTCTGGTTAAAGTGTTATGAAAAAAAAGGCTGTTGGGGGCTAGGGAGTATCGAGTTGATCATTATACATGAAGAAATAACCAATTTCATCGTTTGGTTTATGTTTTACACGCGTTTTAAATTTTATTGCCGAAATCGCTTTTTCTCGCCGAGATAAGCACGTTTTCTGAAATGCCGCTCTCCCGTCACTCTGGTTAAAGTGTTATGAAAAAAAAGGCTGTTGGGGGCTAGGGAGTATCGAGTTGATCATTATACATGAAGAAATAACCAATTTCATCGTTTGGTTTATGTTTTACACGCGTTTTAAATTTTATTGCCGAAATCGCTTTTTCTTGCCGAGATAAGCACGTTTTCTGAAATGCCGCTCTCCCGTCACTCTGGTTAAAGTGTTATGAAAAAAAAGGCTGTTGGGGGCTAGGGAGTATCGAGTTGATCGTTATACATGAAGAAATAACCAATTTCATCGTTTGGTTTATGTTTTACACGCGTTTTAAATTTTATTGCCGAAATCGCTTTTTCTCGCCGAGATAAGCACGTTTTCTGAAATGCCGCTCTCCCGTCACTCTGGTTAAAGTGTTATGAAAAAAAAAGGCTGTTGGGGGCTAGGGAGTATCGAGTTGATCATTATACATGAAGAAATAACCAATTTAATCGTTTGGTTTATGTTTTACACGCGTTTTAAATTTTATTGCCGAAATCGCTTTTTCTCGCCGAGATAAGCACGTTTTCTGAAATGCCGCTCTCCCGTCACTCTGGTTAAAGTGTTATGAAAAAAAAGGCTGTTGGGGGCTAGGGAGTATCGAGTTGATCATTATACATGAAGAAATAACCAATTTCATCGTTTGGTTTATGTTTTACACGCGTTTTAAATTTTATTGCCGAAATCGCTTTTTCTCGCCGAGATAAGCACGTTTTCTGAAATGCCACTCTCCCGTCACTCTGGTTAAAGTGTTATGAAAAAAAAGGCTGTTGGGGGCTAGGGAGTATCGAGATGATCATTATACATGAAGAAATAACCAATTTCATCGTTTGGTTTATGTTTTACACGCGTTTTAAATTTTATTGCCGAAATCGCTTTTTCTCGCCGAGATAAGCACGTTTTCTGAAATGCCGCTCTCCCGTCACTCTGGTTAAAGTGTTATGAAAAAAAAGGCTGTTGGGGGCTAGGGAGTATCGAGTTGATCATTATACATGAAGAAATAACCAATTTCATCGTTTGGTTTATGTTTTACACGCGTTTTAAATTTTATTGCCGAAATCGCTTTTTCTCGCCGAGATAAGCACGTTTTCTGAAATGCCGCTCTCCCGTCACTCTGGTTAAAGTGTTATGAAAAAAAAGGCTGTTGGGGGCTAGGGAGTATCGAGTTGATCATTATACATGAAGAAATAACCAATTTCATCGTTTGGTTTATGTTTTACACGCGTTTTAAATTTTATTGCCGAAATCGCTTTTTCTCGCCGAGATAAGCACGTTTTCTGAAATGCCGCTCTCCCGTCACTCTGGTTAAAGTATTATGAAAAAAAAAGGCTGTTGGGGGCTAGGGAGTATCGAGTTGATCATTATACATGAAGAAATAACCAATTTCATCGTTTGGTTTATGTTTTACACGCGTTTTAAATTTTATTGCCGAAATCGCTTTTTCTCGCCGAGATAAGCACGTTTTCTGAAATGCCGCTCTCCCGTCACTCTGGTTAAAGTGTTATGAAAAAAAAGGCTGTTGGGGGCTAGGGAGTATCGAGTTGATCATTATACATGAAGAAATAACCAATTTCATCGTTTGGTTAATGTTTTACACGCGTTTTAAATTTTATTGCCGAAATCGCTTTTTCTCGCCGAGATAAGCACGTTTTCTGAAATGCCGCTCTCCCGTCACTCTGGTTAAAGTGTTATGAAAAAAAAGGCTGTTGGGGGCTAGGGAGTATCGAGTTGATCATTATACATGAAGAAATAACCAATTTCATCGTTTGGTTTATGTTTTACACGCGTTTTAAATTTTATTGCCGAAATCGCTTTTTCTCGCCGAGATAAGCACGTTTTCTGAAATGCCGCTCTCCCGTCACTCTGGTTAAAGTGTTATGAAAAAAAAGGCTGTTGGGGGCTAGGGAGTATCGAGTTGATCATTATACATGAAGAAATAACCAATTTCATCGTTTGGTTTATGTTTTACACGCTGCTAAGCTCCAGCTGGAAGTGTAAAAAGAACCGGATTGGTTTAAAAAAGAACCGGGCTGGTTAAAAAAAGAACCGGGCGACCCGGTAAAATTGCTTAGCCGGGGCTCTGGAAGCCTAACACGGCGTGATCTTGTCCAAAAAGCCGCTGCTGAGCTCCAGCTGGAAGTGTAAAAAGAACCGGGCTGGTTAAAAAAAAGAACCGGGCGACCCGGTAAAATTGCTTAGCCGGGGCTCTGGAAGCCTAACACGGCGTGATCTTGTCCAAAAAGCCGCTGCTGAGCTCCAGCTGGAAGTGTAAAAAGAACCGGGCTGGTTAAAAAAAAGAACCGGGCGGCCCGGTAAAATTGCTTAGCCAGGGTCCTGGAAGCATAACCCGGCGTGATACTGTGCAAAAAGCCGCTGCTGAGCTCCAGCTGGAAGTGTAAAAAGAACCGGGCTGGTTAAAAAAAGAACCGGGCTGGTTAAAAAAAGAACCGGGCGACCCGGTAAAATTGCTTAGCCGGGGCTCTGGAAGCCTAACACGGCGTGATCTTGTCCAAAAAGCCGCTGCTGAGCTCCAGCTGGAAGTGTAAAAAGAACCGGGCTGGTTAAAAAAAAAGAACCGGGCGACCCGGTAAAATTGCTTAGCCGGGGCTCTGGAAGCCTAACACGGCGTGATCTTGTCCAAAAAGCCGCTGCTGAGCTCCAGCTGGAAGTGTAAAAAGAACCGGGCTGGTTAAAAAAAAGAACCGGGCGGCCCGGTAAAATTGCTTAGCCGGGGTCCTGGAAGCCTAACCCGGCGTGATACTGTGCAAAAAGCCGCTGCTGAGCTCCAGCTGGAAGTGTAAAAAGAACCGGGCTGGTTAAAAAAAAAAGAACCGGGCGACCCGGTAAAATTGCTTAGCCGGTGCTCTGGAAGTCTAACACGGCGTGATCTTGTCCAAAAAGCCGCTGCTGAGCTCCAGCTGGAAGTGCAAAAAGAACCGGGCTTGTTAAAAAAAAGAACCGGGCGGCCCGTTAAAATTGCTTAGCCAGGGCTCTGGAAGCCTAACCAGGCGTGATCTTGTCCAAAAAGCCGCTCGTGAGCTCCAGCTGGAAGTGTAAAAAGAACCGGGCTGGTTAAAAAAAAGAACCGGGCGGCCCGGTAGAATTGCTTAGCCGAGGTCCTGGAAGCCTAACCCGGCGTGATCTTGCGCAAAAAGCCGCTGCTGAGCTCCAGCTGGAAGTGTAAAAAGAACCGGGCTGGTTCAAAAAAAGAACCGGGCGGCCCGGTAAAATTGCTTAGCCGGGGTCCTGGAAGCCTAACGCGGCGTGATCTTGCCCGAAAGTCGGCCTCTATACTTCCATATTAGGTACCAGGCGCTCAGAGCCAACTTGGCAAAAATTTTCTAAGTGCCCACGGCTCTGCGGGGATTGTGCGTCCGACCCGTGCCGGTTCTCCAGCCGGCCTAAAATAACGCAAAACCAGCCTCTCCCCCTGGAGCTCACAGCCAAAGGCAAAACTTTTCTAAGTGCCTACGGCTCTGCGGGCTTTTGAGTCCGCCCCGCGCCGGTTCGTCGGTCGGCCTCAAAAAGCGAAAAATCAGCCTCTCTCCCTGGAGCTCGACTCGAGTTGATTATTATACATGAAGAAATAACCAATTTCATCGTTTGGTTTATGTTTTACACGCGTTTTAAATTTTATTGCCGAAATCGCTTTTTCTCGCCGAGATAAGCACGTTTTCTGAAATGCCGCTCTCCCGTCACTCTGGTTAAAGTGTTATGAAAAAAAAGGCTGTTGGGGGCTAGGGAGTATCGAGCTGATCATTATACATGAAGAAATAACCAATTTCATCGTTTGGTTTATGTTTTACACGCGTTTTAAATTTTATTGCCGAAATCGCTTTTTCTCGCCGAGATAAGCACGTTTTCTGAAATGCCGCTCTCCCGTCACTCTGGTTAAAGTGTTATGAAATAAAAGGCTGTTGGGGGCTAGGGAGTATCGAGTTGATCATTATACATGAAGAAATAACCAATTTCATCGTTTGGTTTATGTTTTACACGCGTTTTAAATTTTATTGCCAAAATCGCTTTTTCTCGCCGAGATAAGCACGTTTTCTGAAATGCCGCTCTCCCGTCACTCTGGTTAAAGTGTTATGAAAAAAAAGGCTGTTGGGGGCTAGGGAGTATCGAGTTGATCATTATACATGAAGAAATAACCAATTTCATCGTTTGGTTTATGTTTTACACGCGTTTTAAATTTTATTGCCGAAACCGCTTTTTCTCGCCGAGATAAGCACGTTTTCTGAAATGCCGCTCTCCCGTCACTCTGGTTAAAGTGTTATGAAAAAAAAGGCTGTTGAGGGCTAGGGAGTATCGAGTTGATCATTATACATGAAGAAATAACCAATTTCATCGTTTGGTTTATGTTTTACACGCGTTTTAAATTTTATTGCCGAAATCGCTTTTTCTCGCCGAGATAAGCACGTTTTCTGAAATGCCGCTCTCCCGTCACTCTGGTTAAAGTGTTATGAAAAAAAAGGCTGTTGGGGGCTAGGGAGTATCGAGTTGATCATTATACATGAAGAAATAACCAATTTCATCGTTTGGTTTATGTTTTACACGCGTTTTAAATTTTATTGCCGAAATCGCTTTTTCTCGCCGAGATAAGCACGTTTTCTGAAATGCCGCTCTCCCGTCACTCTGGTTAAAGTGTTATGAAAAAAAAGGCTGTTGGGGGCTAGGGAGTATCGAGTTGATCATTATACATGAAGAAATAACCAATTTCATCGTTTGGTTTATGTTTTACACGCGTTTTAAATTTTATTGCCGAAATCGCTTTTTCTCGCCGAGATAAGCACGTTTTCTGAAATGCCGCTCTCCCGTCACTCTGGTTAAAGTGTTATGAAAAAAAAAGGCTGTTGGGGGCTAGGGAGTATCGAGTTGATCATTATACATGAAGAAATAACCAATTTCATCGTTTGGTTTATGTTTTACACGCGTTTTAAATTTTATTGCCGAAATCGCTTTTTCTCGCCGAGATAAGCACGTTTTCTGAAATGCCGCTCTCCCGTCACTCTGGTTAAAGTGTTATGAAAAAAAAGGCTGTTGGGGGCTAGGGAGTATCGAGTTGATCATTATACATGAAGAAATAACCAATTTCATCGTTTGGTTTATGTTTTACACGCGTTTTAAATTTTATTGCCGAAATCGCTTTTTCTCGCCGAGATAAGCACGTTTTCTGAAATGCCGCTATCCCGTCACTCTGGTTAAAGTGTTATGAAAAAAAAGGCTGTTGGGGGCTAGGGAGTATCGAGTTGATCATTATACATGAAGAAATAACCAATTTCATCGTTTGGTTTATGTTTTACACGCGTTTTAAATTTTATTGCCGAAATCGCTTTTTCTCGCCGAGATAAGCACGTTTTCTGAAATGCCGCTCTCCCGTCACTCTGGTTAAAGTGTTATGAAAAAAAAGGCTGTTGGGGGCTAGGGAGTATCGAGTTGATCATTATACATGAAGAAATAACCAATTTCATCGTTTGGTTTATGTTTTACACGCGTTTTAAATTTTATTGCCGAAATCGCTTTTTCTCGCCGAGATAAGCACGTTTTCTGAAATGCCGCTCTCCCGTCACTCTGGTTAAAGTGTTATGAAATAAAAGGCTGTTGGGGGCTAGGGAGTATCGAGTTGATCATTATACATGAAGAAATAACCAATTTCATCGTTTGGTTTATGTTTTACACGCGTTTTAAATTTTATTGCCAAAATCGCTTTTTCTCGCCGAGATAAGCACGTTTTCTGAAATGCCGCTCTCCCGTCACTCTGGTTAAAGTGTTATGAAAAAAAAGGCTGTTGGGGGCTAGGGAGTATCGAGTTGATCATTATACATGAAGAAATAACCAATTTCATCGTTTGGTTTATGTTTTACACGCGTTTTAAATTTAATTGCCGAAATCGCTTTTTCTCGCCGAGATAAGCACGTTTTCTGAAACGCCACTCTCCCGTCACTCTGGTTAAAGTGTTATGAAAAAAAAGGCTGTTGGGGGCTAGGGAGTATCGAGTTGATCATTATACATGAAGAAATAACCAATTTCATCGTTTGGTTTATGTTTTACACGCGTTTTAAATTTTATTGCCGAAATCGCTTTTTCTCGCCGAGATAAGCACGTTTTCTGAAATGCCGCTATCCCGTCACTCTGGTTAAAGTGTTATGAAAAAAAAGGCTGTTGGGGGCTAGGGAGTATCGAGTTGATCATTATACATGAAGAAATAACCAATTTCATCGTTTGGTTTATGTTTTACACGCGTTTTAAATTTTATTGCCGAAATCGCTTTTTCTCGCCGAGATAAGCACGTTTTCTGAAATGCCGCTCTCCCGTCACTCTGGTTAAAGTATTATGAAAAAAAAGGCTGTTGGGGGCTAGGGAGTATCGAGTTGATCATTATACATGAAGAAATAACCAATTTCATCGTTTGGTTTATGTTTTACACGCGTTTTAAATTTTATTGCCGAAATCGCTTTTTCTCGCCGAGATAAGCACGTTTTCTGAAATGCCGCTCTCCCGTCACTCTGGTTAAAGTGTTATGAAAAAAAAGGCTGTTGGGGGCTAGGGAGTATCGAGTTGATCATTATACATGAAGAAATAACCAATTTCATCGTTTGGTTAATGTTTTACACGCGTTTTAAATTTTATTGCCGAAATCGCTTTTTCTCGCCGAGATAAGCACGTTTTCTGAAATGCCGCTCTCCCGTCACTCTGGTTAAAGTGTTATGAAAAAAAAGGCTGTTGGGGGCTAGGGAGTATCGAGTTGATCATTATACATGAAGAAATAACCAATTTCATCGTTTGGTTTATGTTTTACACGCGTTTTAAATTTTATTGCCGAAATCGCTTTTTCTCGCCGAGATAAGCACGTTTTCTGAAATGCCGCTCTCCTGTCACTCTGGTTAAAGTGTTATGAAAAAAAGGCTGTTGGGGGCTAGGGAGTATCGAGTTGATCATTATATATGAAGAAATAACCAATTTCATCGTTTGGTTTATGTTTTACACGCGTTTTAAATTTTATTGCCGAAATCGCTTTTTCTCGCCGAGATAAGCACGTTTTCTGAAATGCCGCTTTCCCGTCACTCTGGTTAAAGTGTTATGAAAAAAAAGGCTGTTGGGGGCTAGGGAGTATCGAGTTGATCATTATACATGAAGAAATAACCAATTTCATCGTTTGGTTTATGTTTTACACGCTGCTGAGCTCCAGCTGGAAGTGTAAAAAGAACCGGATTGGTTTAAAAAAGAACCGGGCTGGTTTAAAAAAAGAACCGGGCGACCCGGTAAAATTGCTTAGCCGGGGCTCTGGAAGCCTAACACGGCGTGATCTTCTCCAAAAAGCCGCTGCTGAGCTCCAGCTGGAAGTGTAAAAAGAACCGGGCTGGTTAAAAAAAAGAACCGGGCGACCCGGTAAAATTGCTTAGCCGGGGCTCTGGAAGCCTAACACGGCGTGATCTTGTCCAAAAAGCCGCTGCTGAGCTCCAGCTGGAAGTGTAAAAAGAACCGGGCTGGTTAAAAAAAAGAACCGGGCGGCCCGGTAAAATTGCTTAGCCAGGGTCCTGGAAGCATAACCCGGCGTGATACTGTGCAAAAAGCCGCTGCTGAGCTCCAGCTGGAAGTGTAAAAAGAACCGGGCTGGTTAAAAAAAGAACCGGGCTGGTTAAAAAAAGAACCGGGCGACCCGGTAAAATTGCTTAGCCGGTGCTCTGGAAGCCTAACACGGCGTGATCTTGTCCAAAAAGCCGCTGCTGAGCTCCAGCTGGAAGTGCAAAAAGAACCGGGCTTGTTAAAAAAAAGAACCGGGCGGCCCGTTAAAATTGCTTAGCCAGGGCTCTGGAAGCCTAACCAGGCGTGATCTTGTCCAAAAAGCCGCTCGTGAGCTCCAGCTGGAAGTGTAAAAAGAACCGGGCTGGTTAAAAAAAAAGAACCGGGCGGCCCGGTAAAATTGCTTAGCCGGGGCTCTGGAAGCCTAACACGGCGTGATCTTGTCCAAAAAGCCGCTCGTGAGCTCCAGCTGGAAGTGTAAAAAGAACCGGGCTGGTTCAAAAAAAGAACCGGGCGGCCCGGTAGAATTGCTTAGCCGAGGTCCTGGAAGCCTAACCCGGCGTGATCTTGCGCAAAAAGCCGCTGCTGAGCTCCAGCTGGAAGTGTAAAAAGAACCGGGCTGGTTCAAAAAAAGAACCGGGCGGCCCGGTAAAATTGCTTAGCCGGGGTCCTGGAAGCCTAACGCGGCGTGATCTTGCCCGAAAGTCGGCCTCTATACTTCCATATTAGGTACCAGGCGCTCAGAGCCAACTTGGCAAAAATTTTCTAAGTGCCCACGGCTCTGCGGGGATTGTGCGTCCGACCCGTGCCGGTTCTCCAGCCGGCCTAAAATAACGCAAAACCAGCCTCTCCCCCTGGAGCTCACAGCCAAAGGCGAAACTTTTCTAAGTGCCTACGGCTCTGCGGGCGTTTGAGTCCGCCCCGCGCCGGTTCGTCGGTCGGCCTCAAAAAGCGAAAAATCAGCCTCTCTCCCTGGAGCTCGACTCGAGTTGATTATTATACATGAAGAAATAACCAATTTCATCGTTTGGTTTATGTTTTACACGCGTTTTAAATTTTATTGCCGAAATCGCTTTTTCTCGCCGAGATAAGCACGTTTTCTGAAATGCCGCTCTCCCGTCACTCTGGTTAAAGTGTTATGAAAAAAAAGGCTGTTGGGGGCTAGGGAGTATCGAGTTGATCATTATACATGAAGAAATAACCAATTTCATCGTTTGGTTTATGTTTTACACGCGTTTTAAATTTTATTGCCGAAATCGCTTTTTCTCGCCGAGATAAGCACGTTTTCTGAAATGCCGCTCTCCCGTCACTCTGGTTAAAGTGTTATGGAAAAAAAAGGCTGTTGGGGGCTAGGGAGTATCGAGTTGATCATTATACATGAAGAAATAACCAATTTCATCGTTTGGTTTATGTTTTACACGCTGCTGAGCTCCAGCTGGAAGTGTAAAAAGAACCGGATTGGTTTAAAAAAGAACCGGGCTGGTTAAAAAAAGAACCGGGCGACCCGGTAAAATTGCTTAGCCGGGGCTCTGGAAGCCTAACACGGCGTGATCTTGTCCAAAAAGCCGCTGCTGAGCTCCAGCTGGAAGTGTAAAAAGAACCGGGCTGGTTAAAAAAAAGAACCGGGCGACCCGGTAAAATTGCTTAGCCGGGGCTCTGGAAGCCTAACACGGCGTGATCTTGTCCAAAAAGCCGCTTCTGAGCTCCAGCTGGAAGTGTAAAAAGAACCGGGCTGGTTAAAAAAAAGAACCGGGCGGCCCGGTAAAATTGCTTAGCCAGGGTCCTGGAAGCATAACCCGGCGTGATACTGTGCAAAAAGCCGCTGCTGAGCTCCAGCTGGAAGTGTAAAAAGAACCGGGCTGGTTAAAAAAAGAACCGGGCTGGTTAAAAAAAGAACCGGGCGACCCGGTAAAATTGCTTAGCCGGGGCTCTGGAAGCCTAACACGGCGTGATCTTGTCCAAAAAGCCGCTGCTGAGCTCCAGCTGGAAGTGTAAAAAGAACCGGGCTGGTTAAAAAAAAAGAACCGGGCGACCCGGTAAAATTGCTTAGCCGGGGCTCTGGAAGCCTAACACGGCGTGATCTTGTCCAAAAAGCCGCTGCTGAGCTCCAGCTGGAAGTGTAAAAAGAACCGGGCTGGTTAAAAAAAAGAACCGGGCGGCCCGGTAAAATTGCTTAGCCGGGGTCCTGGAAGCCTAACCCGGCGTGATACTGTGCAAAAAGCCGCTGCTGAGCTCCAGCTGGAAGTGTAAAAAGAACCGGGCTGGTTAAAAAAAAAAGAACCGGGCGACCCGGTAAAATTGCTTAGCCGGTGCTCTGGAAGTCTAACACGGCGTGATCTTGTCCAAAAAGCCGCTGCTGAGCTCCAGCTGGAAGTGCAAAAAGAACCGGGCTTGTTAAAAAAAAGAACCGGGCGGCCCGTTAAAATTGCTTAGCCAGGGCTCTGGAAGCCTAACCAGGCGTGATCTTGTCCAAAAAGCCGCTCGTGAGCTCCAGCTGGAAGTGTAAAAAGAACCGGGCTGGTTAAAAAAAAAGAACCGGGCGGCCCGGTAAAATTGCTTAGCCGGGGCTCTGGAAGCCTAACACGGCGTGATCTTGTCCAAAAAGCCGCTCGTGAGCTCCAGCTGGAAGTGTAAAAAGAACCGGGCTGGTTCAAAAAAAGAACCGGGCGGCCCGGTAGAATTGCTTAGCCGAGGTCCTGGAAGCCTAACCCGGCGTGATCTTGCGCAAAAAGCCGCTGCTGAGCTCCAGCTGGAAGTGTAAAAAGAACCGGGCTGGTTCAAAAAAAGAACCGGGCGGCCCGGTAAAATTGCTTAGCCGGGGTCCTGGAAGCCTAACGCGGCGTGATCTTGCCCGAAAGTCGGCCTCTATACTTCCATATTAGGTACCAGGCGCTCAGAGCCAACTTGGCAAAAATTTTCTAAGTGCCCACGGCTCTGCGGGGATTGTGCGTCCGACCCGTGCCGGTTCTCCAGCCGGCCTAAAATAACGCAAAACCAGCCTCTCCCCCTGGAGCTCACAGCCAAAGGCGAAACTTTTCTAAGTGCCTACGGCTCTGCGGGCTTTTGAGTCCGCCCCGCGCCGGTTCGTCGGTCGGCCTCAAAAAGCGAAAAATCAGCCTCTCTCCCTGGAGCTCGACTCGAGTTGATTATTATACATGAAGAAATAACCAATTTCATCGTTTGGTTTAAGTTTTACACGCGTTTTAAATTTTATTGCCGAAATCGCTTTTTCTCGCCGAGATAAGCACGTTTTCTGAAATGCCGCTCTCCCGTCACTCTGGTTAAAGTGTTATGAAAAAAAAGGCTGTTGGGGGCTAGGGAGTATCGAGTTGATCATTATACATGAAGAAATAACCAATTTCATCGTTTGGTTTATGTTTTACACGCGTTTTAAATTTTATTGCCGAAATCGCTTTTTCTCGCCGAGATAAGCACGTTTTCTGAAATGCCGCTCTCCCGTCACTCTGGTTAAAGTGTTATGAAAAAAAAGGCTGTTGGGGGCTAGGGAGTATCGAGTTGATCATTATACATGAAGAAATAACCAATTTCATCGTTTGGTTTATGTTTTACACGCGTTTTAAATTTTATTGCCGAAATCGCTTTTTCTCGCCGAGATAAGCACGTTTTCTGAAATGCCGCTATCCCGTCACTCTGGTTAAAGTGTTATGAAAAAAAAGGCTGTTGGGGGCTAGGGAGTATCGAGTTGATCATTATACATGAAGAAATAACCAATTTCATCGTTTGGTTTATGTTTTACACGCGTTTTAAATTTTATTGCCGAAATCGCTTTTTCTCGCCGAGATAAGCACGTTTTCTGAAATGCCGCTCTCCCGTCACTCTGGTTAAAGTGTTATGAAAAAAAAGGCTGTTGGGGGCTAGGGAGTATCGAGTTGATCATTATACATGAAGAAATAACCAATTGCATTGTTTGGTTTATGTTTTACACGCGTTTTAAATTTTATTGCCGAAATCGCTTTTTCTCGCCGAGATAAGCACGTTTTCTGAAATGCCGCTCTCCCGTCACTCTGGTTAAAGTGTTATGAAAAAAAAGGCTGTTGGGGGCTAGGGAGTATCGAGTTGATCATTATACATGAAGAAATAACCAATTTCATCGTTTGGTTTATGTTTTACACGCGTTTTAAATTTTATTGCCGAAATCGCTTTTTCTCGCCGAGATAAGCACGTTTTCTGAAATGCCGCTCTCCCGTCACTCTGGTTAAAGTGTTATGAAAAAAAAGGCTGTTGGGGGCTAGGGAGTATCGAGTTGATCATTATACATGAAGAAATAACCAATTTCATCGTTTGGTTTATGTTTTACACGCGTTTTAAATTTTATTGCCGAAATCGCTTTTTCTCGCCGAGATAAGCACGTTTTCTGAAATGCCGCTCTCCCGTCACTCTGGTTAAAGTGTTATGAAAAAAAAGGCTGTTGGGGGCTAGGGAGTATCGAGTTGATCATTATACATGAAGAAATAACCAATTTCATCGTTTGGTTTATGTTTTACACGCGTTTTAAATTTTATTGCCGAAATCGCTTTTTCTCGCCGAGATAAGCACGTTTTCTGAAATGCCGCTCTCCCGTCACTCCGGTTAAAGTGTTATGAAAAAAAAGGCTGTTGGGGCTAGGGAGTATCGAGTTGATCATTATACATGAAGAAATAACCAATTTCATCGTTTGGTTTATGTTTTACACGCGTTTTAAATTTAATTGCCGAAATCGCTTTTTCTCGCCGAGATAAGCACGTTTTCTGAAACGCCACTCTCCCGTCACTCTGGTTAAAGTGTTATGAAAAAAAAGGCTGTTGGGGGCTAGGGAGTATCGAGTTGATCATTATACATGAAGAAATAACCAATTTCATCGTTTGGTTTATGTTTTACACGCGTTTTAAATTTTATTGCCGAAATCGCTTTTTCTCGCCGAGATAAGCACGTTTTCTGAAATGCCGCTATCCCGTCACTCTGGTTAAAGTGTTATGAAAAAAAAGGCTGTTGGGGGCTAGGGAGTATCGAGTTGATCATTATACATGAAGAAATAACCAATTTCATCGTTTGGTTTATGTTTTACACGCGTTTTAAATTTTATTGCCGAAATCGCTTTTTCTCGCCGAGATAAGCACGTTTTCTGAAATGCCGCTCTCCCGTCACTCTGGTTAAAGTATTATGAAAAAAAAGGCTGTTGGGGGCTAGGGAGTATCGAGTTGATCATTATACATGAAGAAATAACCAATTTCATCGTTTGGTTTATGTTTTACACGCGTTTTAAATTTTATTGCCGAAATCGCTTTTTCTCGCCGAGATAAGCACGTTTTCTGAAATGCCGCTCTCCCGTCACTCTGGTTAAAGTGTTATGAAAAAAAAGGCTGTTGGGGGCTAGGGAGTATCGAGTTGATCATTATACATGAAGAAATAACCAATTTCATCGTTTGGTTTATGTTTTACACGCGTTTTAAATTTTATTGCCGAAATCGCTTTTTCTCGCCGAGATAAGCACGTTTTCTGAAATGCCGCTCTCCCGTCACTCTGGTTAAAGTGTTATGAAATAAAAGGCTGTTGGGGGCTAGGGAGTATCGAGTTGATCATTATACATGAAGAAATAACCAATTTCATCGTTTGGTTTATGTTTTACACGCGTTTTAAATTTTATTGCCAAAATCGCTTTTTCTCGCCGAGATAAGCACGTTTTCTGAAATGCCGCTCTCCCGTCACTCTGGTTAAAGTGTTATGAAAAAAAAGGCTGTTGGGGGCTAGGGAGTATCGAGTTGATCATTATACATGAAGAAATAACCAATTTCATCGTTTGGTTTATGTTTTACACGCGTTTTAAATTTAATTGCCGAAATCGCTTTTTCTCGCCGAGATAAGCACGTTTTCTGAAACGCCACTCTCCCGTCACTCTGGTTAAAGTGTTATGAAAAAAAAGGCTGTTGGGGGCTAGGGAGTATCGAGTTGATCATTATACATGAAGAAATAACCAATTTCATCGTTTGGTTTATGTTTTACACGCGTTTTAAATTTTATTGCCGAAATCGCTTTTTCTCGCCGAGATAAGCACGTTTTCTGAAATGCCGCTATCCCGTCACTCTGGTTAAAGTGTTATGAAAAAAAAGGCTGTTGGGGGCTAGGGAGTATCGAGTTGATCATTATACATGAAGAAATAACCAATTTCATCGTTTGGTTTATGTTTTACACGCGTTTTAAATTTTATTGCCGAAATCGCTTTTTCTCGCCGAGATAAGCACGTTTTCTGAAATGCCGCTCTCCCGTCACTCTGGTTAAAGTATTATGAAAAAAAAGGCTGTTGGGGGCTAGGGAGTATCGAGTTGATCATTATACATGAAGAAATAACCAATTTCATCGTTTGGTTTATGTTTTACACGCGTTTTAAATTTTATTGCCGAAATCGCTTTTTCTCGCCGAGATAAGCACGTTTTCTGAAATGCCGCTCTCCCGTCACTCTGGTTAAAGTGTTATGAAAAAAAAGGCTGTTGGGGGCTAGGGAGTATCGAGTTGATCATTATACATGAAGAAATAACCAATTTCATCGTTTGGTTAATGTTTTACACGCGTTTTAAATTTTATTGCCGAAATCGCTTTTTCTCGCCGAGATAAGCACGTTTTCTGAAATGCCGCTCTCCCGTCACTCTGGTTAAAGTGTTATGAAAAAAAAGGCTGTTGGGGGCTAGGGAGTATCGAGTTGATCATTATACATGAAGAAATAACCAATTTCATCGTTTGGTTTATGTTTTACACGCGTTTTAAATTTTATTGCCGAAATCGCTTTTTCTCGCCGAGATAAGCACGTTTTCTGAAATGCCGCTCTCCTGTCACTCTGGTTAAAGTGTTATGAAAAAAAGGCTGTTGGGGGCTAGGGAGTATCGAGTTGATCATTATATATGAAGAAATAACCAATTTCATCGTTTGGTTTATGTTTTACACGCGTTTTAAATTTTATTGCCGAAATCGCTTTTTCTCGCCGAGATAAGCACGTTTTCTGAAATGCCGCTTTCCCGTCACTCTGGTTAAAGTGTTATGAAAAAAAAGGCTGTTGGGGGCTAGGGAGTATCGAGTTGATCATTATACATGAAGAAATAACCAATTTCATCGTTTGGTTTATGTTTTACACGCGTTTTAAATTTTATTGCCGAAATCGCTTTTTCTCGCCGAGATAAGCACGTTTTCTGAAATGCCGCTCTCCCGTCACTCTGGTTAAAGTGTTATGAAAAAAAAAGACTGTTGGGGGCTAGGGAGTATCGAGTTGATCATTATACATGAAGAAATAACCAATTTCATCGTTTGGTTTATGTTTTACACGCGTTTTAAATTTTATTGCCGAAATCGCTTTTTCTCGCCGAGATAAGCACGTTTTCTGAAATGCCGCTCTCCCGTCACTCTGGTTAAAGTGTTATAAAAAAAAAAGGCTGTTGGGGGCTAGGGAGTATCGAGTTGATCATTATACATGAAGAAAAAACCAATTTCATCGTTTGGTTTATGTTTTACACGCGTTTTAAATTTTATTGCCGAAATCGCTTTTTCTCGCCGAGATAAGCACGTTTTCTGAAATGCCGCTCTCCCGTCACTCTGGTTAAAGTGTTATGAAAAAAAAGGCTGTTGGGGGCTAGGGAGTATCGAGTTGATCATTATACATGAAGAAATAACCAATTTCATCGTTTGGTTTATGTTTTACACGCGTTTTAAATTTTATTGCCGAAATCGCTTTTTCTCGCCGAGATAAGCACGTTTTCTGAAATGCCACTCTCCCGTCACTCTGGTTAAAGTGTTATGAAAAAAAAGGCTGTTGGGGGCTAGGGAGTATCGAGTTGATCATTATACATGAAGAAATAACCAATTTCATCGTTTGGTTTATGTTTTACACGCGTTTTAAATTTTATTGCCGAAATCGCTTTTTCTCGCCGAGATAAGCACGTTTTCTGAAATGCCGCTCTCCCGTCACTCTGGTTAAAGTGTTATGAAAAAAAAGGCTGTTGGGGGCTAGGGAGTATCGAGTTGATCATTATACATGAAGAAATAACCAATTTCATCGTTTGGTTTATGTTTTACACGCGTTTTAAATTTTATTGCCGAAATCGCTTTTTCTCGCCGAGATAAGCACGTTTTCTGAAATGCCGCTCTCCCGTCACTCTGGTTAAAGTGTTATGAAAAAAAAGGCTGTTGGGGGCTAGGGAGTATCGAGTTGATCATTATACATGAAGAAATAACCAATTTCATCGTTTGGTTTATGTTTTACACGCGTTTTAAATTTTATTGCCGAAATCGCTTTTTCTCGCCGAGATAAGCACGTTTTCTGAAATGCCGCTCTCCCGTCACTCTGGTTAAAGTGTTATGAAAAAAAAGTCTGTTGGGGGCTAGGGAGTATCGAGTTGATCATTATACATGAAGAAATAACCAATTTCATCGTTTGGTTTATGTTTTACACGCGTTTTAAATTTTATTGCCGAAATCGCTTTTTCTCGCCGAGATAAGCACGTTTTCTGAAATGCCGCTCTCCCGTCACTCTGGTTAAAGTGTTATGAAAAAAAAGGCTGTTGGGGGCTAGGGAGTATCGAGTTGATCATTATACATGAAGAAATAACCAATTTCATCGTTTGGTTTATGTTTTACACGCGTTTTAAATTTTATTGCCGAAATCGCTTTTTCTCGCCGAGATAAGCACGTTTTCTGAAATGCCGCTCTCCCTTCACTCTGGTTAAAGTGTTATGAAAAAAAAAGGCTGTTGGGGGCTAGGGAGTATCGAGTTGATCATTATACATGAAGAAATAACCAATTTCATCGTTTGGTTTATGTTTTACACGCGTTTTAAATTTTATTGCCGAAATCACTTTTTCTCGCCGAGATAAGCACGTTTTCTGAAATGCCACTCTCCCGTCACTCTGGTTAAAGTGTTATGAAAAAAAAGGCTGTTGGGGGCTAGGGAGTATCGAGTTGATCATTATACATGAAGAAATAACCAATTTCATCGTTTGGTTTATGTTTTACACGCGTTTTAAATTTTATTGCCGAAATCGCTTTTTCTCGCCGAGATAAGCACGTTTTCTGAAATGCCGCTCTCCCGTCACTCTGGTTAAAGTGTTATGAAAAAAAAGGCTGTTGGGGGCTAGGGAGTATCGAGTTGATCATTATACATGAAGAAATAACCAATTTCATCGTTTGGTTAATGTTTTACACGCGTTTTAAATTTTATTGCCGAAATCGCTTTTTCTCGCCGAGATAAGCACGTTTTCTGAAATGCCGCTCTCCCGTCACTCTGGTTAAAGTGTTATGAAAAAAAAGGCTGTTGGGGGCTAGGGAGTATCGAGTTGATCATTATACATGAAGAAATAACCAATTTCATCGTTTGGTTTATGTTTTACACGCGTTTTAAATTTTATTGCCGAAATCGCTTTTTCTCGCCTGAAATGCCGCTCTCCTGTCACTCTGGTTAAAGTGTTATGAAAAAAAGGCTGTTGGGGGCTAGGGAGTATCGAGTTGATCATTATATATGAAGAAATAACCAATTTCATCGTTTGGTTTATGTTTTACACGCGTTTTAAATTTTATTGCCGAAATCGCTTTTTCTCGCCGAGATAAGCACGTTTTCTGAAATGCCGCTTTCCCGTCACTCTGGTTAAAGTGTTATGAAAAAAAAGGCTGTTGGGGGCTAGGGAGTATCGAGTTGATCATTATACATGAAGAAATAACCAATTTCATCGTTTGGTTTATGTTTTACACGCTGCTGAGCTCCAGCTGGAAGTGTAAAAAGAACCGGATTGGTTTAAAAAAGAACCGGGCTGGTTTAAAAAAAGAACCGGGCGACCCGGTAAAATTGCTTAGCCGGGGCTCTGGAAGCCTAACACGGCGTGATCTTGTCCAAAAAGCCGCTGCTGAGCTCCAGCTGGAAGTGTAAAAAGAACCGGGCTGGTTAAAAAAAAGAACCGGGCGACCCGGTAAAATTGCTTAGCCGGGGCTCTGGAAGCCTAACACGGCGTGATCTTGTCCAAAAAGCCGCTGCTGAGCTCCAGCTGGAAGTGTAAAAAGAACCGGGCTGGTTAAAAAAAAGAACCGGGCGGCCCGGTAAAATTGCTTAGCCAGGGTCCTGGAAGCATAACCCGGCGTGATACTGTGCAAAAAGCCGCTGCTGAGCTCCAGCTGGAAGTGTAAAAAGAACCGGGCTGGTTAAAAAAAGAACCGGGCTGGTTAAAAAAAGAACCGGGCGACCCGGTAAAATTGCTTAGCCGGTGCTCTGGAAGCCTAACACGGCGTGATCTTGTCCAAAAAGCCGCTGCTGAGCTCCAGCTGAGAGTGCAAAAAGAACCGGGCTTGTTAAAAAAAAAGAACCGGGCGGCCCGTTAAAATTGCTTAGCCAGGGCTCTGGAAGCCTAACCAGGCGTGATCTTGTCCAAAAAGCCGCTCGTGAGCTCCAGCTGGAAGTGTAAAAAGAACCGGGCTGGTTAAAAAAAAAGAACCGGGCGGCCCGGTAAAATTGCTTAGCCGGGGCTCTGGAAGCCTAACACGGCGTGATCTTGTCCAAAAAGCCGCTCGTGAGCTCCAGCTGGAAGTGTAAAAAGAACCGGGCTGGTTCAAAAAAAGAACCGGGCGGCCCGGTAGAATTGCTTAGCCGAGGTCCTGGAAGCCCAACCCGGCGTGATCTTGCGCAAAAAGCCGCTGCTGAGCTCCAGCTGGAAGTGTAAAAAGAACCGGGCTGGTTCAAAAAAAGAACCGGGCGGCCCGGTAAAATTGCTTAGCCGGGGTCCTGGAAGCCTAACGCGGCGTGATCTTGCCCGAAAGTCGGCCTCTATACTTCCATATTAGGTACCAGGCGCTCAGAGCCAACTTGGCAAAAATTTTCTAAGTGCCCACGGCTCTGCGGGGATTGTGCGTCCGACCCGTGCCGGTTCTCCAGCCGGCCTAAAATAACGCAAAACCAGCCTCTCCCCCTGGAGCTCACAGCCAAAGGCGAAACTTTTCTAAGTGCCTACGGCTCTGCGGGCTTTTGAGTCCGCCCCGCGCCGGTTCGTCGGTCGGCCTCAAAAAGCGAAAAATCAGCCTCTCTCCCTGGAGCTCGACTCGAGTTGATTATTATACATGAAGAAATAACCAATTTCATCGTTTGGTTTATGTTTTACACGCGTTTTAAATTTTATTGCCGAAATCGCTTTTTCTCGCCGAGATAAGCACGTTTTCTGAAATGCCGCTCTCCCGTCACTCTGGTTAAAGTGTTATGAAAAAAAAGTCTGTTGGGGGCTAGGGAGTATCGAGTTGATCATTATACATGAAGAAATAACCAATTTCATCGTTTGGTTTATGTTTTACACGCGTTTTAAATTTTATTGCCGAAATCGCTTTTTCTCGCCGAGATAAGCACGTTTTCTGAAATGCCGCTCTCCCGTCACTCTGGTTAAAGTGTTATGAAAAAAAAGGCTGTTGGGGGCTAGGGAGTATCGAGTTGATCATTATACATGAAGAAATAACCAATTTCATCGTTTGGTTTATGTTTTACACGCGTTTTAAATTTTATTGCCGAAATCGCTTTTTCTCGCCGAGATAAGCACGTTTTCTGAAATGCCGCTCTCCCGTCACTCTGGTTAAAGTGTTATGAAAAAAAAGGCTGTTGGGGGCTAGGGAGTATCGAGTTGATCATTATACATGAAGAAATAACCAATTTCATCGTTTGGTTTATGTTTTACACGCGTTTTAAATTTTATTGCCGAAATCGCTTTTTCTCGCCGAGATAAGCACGTTTTCTGAAATGCCGCTCTCCCGTCACTCTGGTTAAAGTGTTATGAAAAAAAAGGCTGTTGGGGGCTAGGGAGTATCGAGTTGATCATTATACATGAAGAAATAACCAATTTCATCGTTTGGTTTATGTTTTACACGCGTTTTAAATTTTATTGCCGAAATCGCTTTTTCTCGCCGAGATAAGCACGTTTTCTGAAATGCCACTCTCCCGTCACTCTGGTTAAAGTGTTATGAAAAAAAAGGCTGTTGGGGGCTAGGGAGTATCGAGTTGATCATTATACATGAAGAAATAACCAATTTCATCGTTTGGTTTATGTTTTACACGCGTTTTAAATTTTATTGCCGAAATCGCTTTTACTCGCCGAGATAAGCACGTTTTCTGAAATGCCGCTCTCCCGTCACTCTGGTTAAAGTGTTATGAAAAAAAAGGCTGTTGGGGGCTAGGGAGTATCGAGTTGATCATTATACATGAAGAAATAACCAATTTCATCGTTTGGTTTATGTTTTACACGCGTTTTAAATTTTATTGCCGAAATCGCTTTTTCTCGCCGAGATAAGCACGTTTTCTGAAATGCCGCTCTCCCGTCACTCTGGTTAAAGTGTTATGAAAAAAAAGGCTGTTGGGGGCTAGGGAGTATCGAGTTGATCATTATACATGAAGAAATAACCAATTTCATCGTTTGGTTTATGTTTTACACGCGTTTTAAATTTTATTGCCGAAATCGCTTTTTCTCGCCGAGATAAGCACGTTTTCTGAAATGCCGCTCTCCCGTCACTCTGGTTAAAGTGTTATGAAAAAAAAGGCTGTTGGGGGCTAGGGAGTATCGAGTTGATCATTATACATGAAGAAATAACCAATTTCATCGTTTGGTTTATGTTTTACACGCGTTTTAAATTTTATTGCCGAAATCGCTTTTTCTCGCCGAGATAAGCACGTTTTCTGAAATGCCGCTCTCCCTTCACTCTGGTTAAAGTGTTATGAAAAAAAAGTCTGTTGGGGGCTAGGGAGTATCGAGTTGATCATTATACATGAAGAAATAACCAATTTCATCGTTTGGTTTATGTTTTACACGCGTTTTAAATTTTATTGCCGAAATCACTTTTTCTCGCCGAGATAAGCACGTTTTCTGAAATGCCACTCTCCCGTCACTCTGGTTAAAGTGTTATGAAAAAAAAGGCTGTTGGGGGCTAGGGAGTATCGAGTTGATCATTATACATGAAGAAATAACCAATTTCATCGTTTGGTTTATGTTTTACACGCGTTTTAAATTTTATTGCCGAAATCGCTTTTTCTCGCCGAGATAAGCACGTTTTCTGAAATGCCGCTCTCCCGTCACTCTGGTTAAAGTGTTATGAAAAAAAAGGCTGTTGGGGGCTAGGGAGTATCGAGTTGATCATTATACATGAAGAAATAACCAATTTCATCGTTTGGTTAATGTTTTACACGCGTTTTAAATTTTATTGCCGAAATCGCTTTTTCTCGCCGAGATAAGCACGTTTTCTGAAATGCCGCTCTCCCGTCACTCTGGTTAAAGTGTTATGAAAAAAAAGGCTGTTGGGGGCTAGGGAGTATCGAGTTGATCATTATACATGAAGAAATAACCAATTTCATCGTTTGGTTTATGTTTTACACGCGTTTTAAATTTTATTGCCGAAATCGCTTTTTCTCGCCGAGATAAGCACGTTTTCTGAAATGCCGCTCTCCTGTCACTCTGGTTAAAGTGTTATGAAAAAAAGGCTGTTGGGGGCTAGGGAGTATCGAGTTGATCATTATATATGAAGAAATAACCAATTTCATCGTTTGGTTTATGTTTTACACGCGTTTTAAATTTTATTGCCGAAATCGCTTTTTCTCGCCGAGATAAGCACGTTTTCTGAAATGCCGCTTTCCCGTCACTCTGGTTAAAGTGTTATGAAAAAAAAGGCTGTTGGGGGCTAGGGAGTATCGAGTTGATCATTATACATGAAGAAATAACCAATTTCATCGTTTGGTTTATGTTTTACACGCTGCTGAGCTCCAGCTGGAAGTGTAAAAAGAACCGGATTGGTTTAAAAAAGAACCGGGCTGGTTTAAAAAAAGAACCGGGCGACCCGGTAAAATTGCTTAGCCGGGGCTCTGGAAGCCTAACACGGCGTGATCTTGTCCAAAAAGCCGCTGCTGAGCTCCAGCTGGAAGTGTAAAAAGAACCGGGCTGGTTAAAAAAAAGAACCGGGCGACCCGGTAAAATTGCTTAGCCGGGGCTCTGGAAGCCTAACACGGCGTGATCTTGTCCAAAAAGCCGCTGCTGAGCTCCAGCTGGAAGTGTAAAAAGAACCGGGCTGGTTAAAAAAAAGAACCGGGCGGCCCGGTAAAATTGCTTAGCCAGGGTCCTGGAAGCATAACCCGGCGTGATACTGTGCAAAAAGCCGCTGCTGAGCTCCAGCTGGAAGTGTAAAAAGAACCGGGCTGGTTAAAAAAAGAACCGGGCTGGTTAAAAAAAGAACCGGGCGACCCGGTAAAATTGCTTAGCCGGTGCTCTGGAAGCCTAACACGGCGTGATCTTGTCCAAAAAGCCGCTGCTGAGCTCCAGCTGGAAGTGCAAAAAGAACCGGGCTTGTTAAAAAAAAAGAACCGGGCGGCCCGTTAAAATTGCTTAGCCAGGGCTCTGGAAGCCTAACCAGGCGTGATCTTGTCCAAAAAGCCGCTCGTGAGCTCCAGCTGGAAGTGTAAAAAGAACCGGGCTGGTTAAAAAAAAAGAACCGGGCGGCCCGGTAAAATTGCTTAGCCGGGGCTCTGGAAGCCTAACACGGCGTGATCTTGTCCAAAAAGCCGCTCGTGAGCTCCAGCTGGAAGTGTAAAAAGAACCGGGCTGGTTCAAAAAAAGAACCGGGCGGCCCGGTAGAATTGCTTAGCCGAGGTCCTGGAAGCCTAACCCGGCGTGATCTTGCGCAAAAAGCCGCTGCTGAGCTCCAGCTGGAAGTGTAAAAAGAACCGGGCTGGTTCAAAAAAAGAACCGGGCGGCCCGGTAAAATTGCTTAGCCGGGGTCCTGGAAGCCTAACGCGGCGTGATCTTGCCCGAAAGTCGGCCTCTATACTTCCATATTAGGTACCAGGCGCTCAGAGCCAACTTGGCAAAAATTTTCTAAGTGCCCACGGCTCTGCGGGGATTGTGCGTCCGACCCGTGCCGGTTCTCCAGCCGGCCTAAAATAACGCAAAACCAGCCTCTCCCCCTGGAGCTCACAGCCAAAGGCGAAACTTTTCTAAGTGCCTACGGCTCTGCGGGCTTTTGAGTCCGCCCCGCGCCGGTTCGTCGGTCGGCCTCAAAAAGCGAAAAATCAGCCTCTCTCCCTGGAGCTCGACTCGAGTTGATTATTATACATGAAGAAATAACCAATTTCATCGTTTGGTTTATGTTTTACACGCGTTTTAAATTTTATTGCCGAAATCGCTTTTTCTCGCCGAGATAAGCACGTTTTCTGAAATGCCGCTCTCCCGTCACTCTGGTTAAAGTGTTATGAAAAAAAAGGCTGTTGGGGGCTAGGGAGTATCGAGTTGATCATTATACATGAAGAAATAACCAATTTCATCGTTTGGTTTATGTTTTACACGCGTTTTAAATTTTATTGCCGAAATCGCTTTTTCTCGCCGAGATAAGCACGTTTTCTGAAATGCCGCTCTCCCGTCACTCTGGTTAAAGTGTTATGAAAAAAAAGGCTGTTGGGGGCTAGGGAGTATCGAGTTGATCATTATACATGAAGAAATAACCAATTTCATCGTTTGGTTTATGTTTTACACGCGTTTTAAATTTTATTGCCGAAATCGCTTTTTCTCGCCGAGATAAGCACGTTTTCTGAAATGCCGCTCTCCCGTCACTCTGGTTAAAGTGTTATGAAAAAAAAGGCTGTTGGGGGCTAGGGAGTATCGAGTTGATCATTATACATGAAGAAATAACCAATTTCATCGTTTGGTTTATGTTTTACACGCGTTTTAAATTTTATTGCCGAAATCGCTTTTTCTCGCCGAGATAAGCACGTTTTCTGAAATGCCGCTCTCCCGTCACTCTGGTTAAAGTGTTATGAAAAAAAAGGCTGTTGGGGGCTAGGGAGTATCGAGTTGATCATTATACATGAAGAAATAACCAATTTCATCGTTTGGTTTATGTTTTACACGCGTTTTAAATTTTATTGCCGAAATCGCTTTTTCTCGCCGAGATAAGCACGTTTTCTGAAATGCCGCTCTCCCGTCACTCTGGTTAAAGTGTTATGAAAAAAAAGGCTGTTGGGGGCTAGGGAGTATCGAGTTGATCATTATACATGAAGAAATAACCAATTGCATTGTTTGGTTTATGTTTTACACGCGTTTTAAATTTTATTGCCGAAATCGCTTTTTCTCGCCGAGATAAGCACGTTTTCTGAAATGCCGCTCTCCCGTCACTCTGGTTAAAGTATTATGGAAAAAAAAGGCTGTTGGGGGCTAGGGAGTATCGAGTTGATCATTATACATGAAGAAATAACCAATTTCATCGTTTGGTTTATGTTTTACACGCGTTTTAAATTTTATTGCCGAAATCGCTTTTTCTCGCCGAGATAAGCACGTTTTCTGAAATGCCGCTCTCCCGTCACTCTGGTTAAAGTGTTATGAAAAAAAAGGCTGTTGGGGGCTAGGGAGTATCGAGTTGATCATTATACATGAAGAAATAACCAATTTCATCGTTTGGTTAATGTTTTACACGCGTTTTAAATTTTATTGCCGAAATCGCTTTTTCTCGCCGAGATAAGCACGTTTTCTGAAATGCCGCTCTCCCGTCACTCTGGTTAAAGTGTTATGAAAAAAAAGGCTGTTGGGGGCTAGGGAGTATCGAGTTGATCATTATACATGAAGAAATAACCAATTTCATCGTTTGGTTTATGTTTTACACGCGTTTTAAATTTTATTGCCGAAATCGCTTTTTCTCGCCGAGATAAGCACGTTTTCTGAAATGCCGCTCTCCTGTCACTCTGGTTAAAGTGTTATGAAAAAAAGGCTGTTGGGGGCTAGGGAGTATCGAGTTGATCATTATATATGAAGAAATAACCAATTTCATCGTTTGGTTTATGTTTTACACGCGTTTTAAATTTTATTGCCGAAATCGCTTTTTCTCGCCGAGATAAGCACGTTTTCTGAAATGCCGCTTTCCCGTCACTCTGGTTAAAGTGTTATGAAAAAAAAGGCTGTTGGGGGCTAGGGAGTATCGAGTTGATCATTATACATGAAGAAATAACCAATTTCATCGTTTGGTTTATGTTTTACACGCTGCTGAGCTCCAGCTGGAAGTGTAAAAAGAACCGGATTGGTTTAAAAAAGAACCGGGCTGGTTTAAAAAAAGAACCGGGCGACCCGGTAAAATTGCTTAGCCGGGGCTCTGGAAGCCTAACACGGCGTGATCTTGTCCAAAAAGCCGCTGCTGAGCTCCAGCTGGAAGTGTAAAAAGAACCGGGCTGGTTAAAAAAAAGAACCGGGCGACCCGGTAAAATTGCTTAGCCGGGGCTCTGGAAGCCTAACACGGCGTGATCTTGTCCAAAAAGCCGCTGCTGAGCTCCAGCTGGAAGTGTAAAAAGAACCGGGCTGGTTAAAAAAAAGAACCGGGCGGCCCGGTAAAATTGCTTAGCCAGGGTCCTGGAAGCATAACCCGGCGTGATACTGTGCAAAAAGCCGCTGCTGAGCTCCAGCTGGAAGTGTAAAAAGAACCGGGCTGGTTAAAAAAAGAACCGGGCTGGTTAAAAAAAGAACCGGGCGACCCGGTAAAATTGCTTAGCCGGGGTCCTGGAAGCCTAACGCGGCGTGATCTTGCCCGAAAGTCGGCCTCTATACTTCCATATTAGGTACCAGGCGCTCAGAGCCAACTTGGCAAAAATTTTCTAAGTGCCCACGGCTCTGCGGGGATTGTGCGTCCGACCCGTGCCGGTTCTCCAGCCGGCCTAAAATAACGCAAAACCAGCCTCTCCCCCTGGAGCTCACAGCCAAAGGCGAAACTTTTCTAAGTGCCTACGGCTCTGCGGGCTTTTGAGTCCGCCCCGCGCCGGTTCGTCGGTCGGCCTCAAAAAGCGAAAAATCAGCCTCTCTCCCTGGAGCTCGACTCGAGTTGATCATTATACATGAAGAAATAACCAATTTCATCGTTTGGTTTATGTTTTACACGCGTTTTAAATTTTATTGCCGAAATCGCTTTTTCTCGCCGAGATAAGCACGTTTTCTGAAATGCCGCTCTCCCGTCACTCTGGTTAAAGTGTTATGAAAAAAAAGGCTGTTGGGGGCTAGGGAGTATCGAGTTGATCATTATACATGAAGAAATAACCAATTTCATCGTTTGGTTTATGTTTTACACGCGTTTTAAATTTTATTGCCGAAATCGCTTTTTCTCGCCGAGATAAGCACGTTTTCTGAAATGCCGCTCTCCCGTCACTCTGGTTAAAGTGTTATGAAAAAAAAGGCTGTTGGGGGCTAGGGAGTATCGAGTTGATCATTATACATGAAGAAATAACCAATTTCATCGTTTGGTTTATGTTTTACACGCTGCTGAGCTCCAGCTGGAAGTGTAAAAAGAACCGGATTGGTTTAAAAAAGAACCGGGCTGGTTAAAAAAAGAACCGGGCGACCCGGTAAAATTGCTTAGCCGGGGCTCTGGAAGCCTAACACGGCGTGATCTTGTCCAAAAAGCCGCTGCTGAGCTCCAGCTGGAAGTGTAAAAAGAACCGGGCTGGTTAAAAAAAAGAACCGGGCGACCCGGTAAAATTGCTTAGCCGGGGCTCTGGAAGCCTAACACGGCGTGATCTTGTCCAAAAAGCCGCTGCTGAGCTCCAGCTGGAAGTGTAAAAAGAACCGGGCTGGTTAAAAAAAAGAACCGGGCGGCCCGGTAAAATTGCTTAGCCAGGGTCCTGGAAGCATAACCCGGCGTGATACTGTGCAAAAAGCCGCTGCTGAGCTCCAGCTGGAAGTGTAAAAAGAACCGGGCTGGTTAAAAAAAGAACCGGGCTGGTTAAAAAAAGAACCGGGCGACCCGGTAAAATTGCTTAGCCGGGGCTCTGGAAGCCTAACACGGCGTGATCTTGTCCAAAAAGCCGCTGCTGAGCTCCAGCTGGAAGTGTAAAAAGAACCGGGCTGGTTAAAAAAAAAGAACCGGGCGACCCGGTAAAATTGCTTAGCCGGGGCTCTGGAAGCCTAACACGGCGTGATCTTGTCCAAAAAGCCGCTGCTGAGCTCCAGCTGGAAGTGTAAAAAGAACCGGGCTGGTTAAAAAAAAGAACCGGGCGGCCCGGTAAAATTGCTTAGCCGGGGTCCTGGAAGCCTAACCCGGCGTGATACTGTGCAAAAAGCCGCTGCTGAGCTCCAGCTGGAAGTGTAAAAAGAACCGGGCTGGTTAAAAAAAAAAGAACCGGGCGACCCGGTAAAATTGCTTAGCCGGTGCTCTGGAAGTCTAACACGGCGTGATCTTGTCCAAAAAGCCGCTGCTGAGCTCCAGCTGGAAGTGCAAAAAGAACCGGGCTTGTTAAAAAAAAGAACCGGGCGGCCCGTTAAAATTGCTTAGCCAGGGCTCTGGAAGCCTAACCAGGCGTGATCTTGTCCAAAAAGCCGCTCGTGAGCTCCAGCTGGAAGTGTAAAAAGAACCGGGCTGGTTAAAAAAAAAGAACCGGGCGGCCCGGTAAAATTGCTTAGCCGGGGCTCTGGAAGCCTAACACGGCGTGATCTTGTCCAAAAAGCCGCTCGTGAGCTCCAGCTGGAAGTGTAAAAAGAACCGGGCTGGTTCAAAAAAAGAACCGGGCGGCCCGGTAGAATTGCTTAGCCGAGGTCCTGGAAGCCTAACCCGGCGTGATCTTGCGCAAAAAGCCGCTGCTGAGCTCCAGCTGGAAGTGTAAAAAGAACCGGGCTGGTTCAAAAAAAGAACCGGGCGGCCCGGTAAAATTGCTTAGCCGGGGTCCTGGAAGCCTAACGCGGCGTGATCTTGCCCGAAAGTCGGCCTCTATACTTCCATAATAGGTACCAGGCGCTCAGAGCCAACTTGGCAAAAATTTTCTAAGTGCCCACGGCTCTGCGGGGATTGTGCGTCCGACCCGTGCCGGTTCTCCAGCCGGCCTAAAATAACGCAAAACCAGCCTCTCCCCCTGGAGCTCACAGCCAAAGGCGAAACTTTTCTAAGTGCCTACGGCTCTGCGGGCTTTTGAGTCCGCCCCGCGCCGGTTCGTCGGTCGGCCTCAAAAAGCGAAAAATCAGCCTCTCTCCCTGGAGCTCGACTCGAGTTGATTATTATACATGAAGAAATAACCAATTTCATCGTTTGGTTTATGTTTTACACGCGTTTTAAATTTTATTGCCGAAATCGCTTTTTCTCGCCGAGATAAGCACGTTTTCTGAAATGCCGCTCTCCCGTCACTCTGGTTAAAGTGTTATGAAAAAAAAGGCTGTTGGGGGCTAGGGAGTATCGAGTTGATCATTATACATGAAGAAATAACCAATTTCATCGTTTGGTTTATGTTTTACACGCGTTTTAAATTTTATTGCCGAAATCGCTTTTTCTCGCCGAGATAAGCACGTTTTCTGAAATGCCGCTCTCCCGTCACTCTGGTTAAAGTGTTATGAAAAAAAAGGCTGTTGGGGGCTAGGGAGTATCGAGTTGATCATTATACATGAAGAAATAACCAATTTCATCGTTTGGTTTATGTTTTACACGCGTTTTAAATTTTATTGCCGAAATCGCTTTTTCTCGCCGAGATAAGCACGTTTTCTGAAATGCCGCTCTCCCGTCACTCTGGTTAAAGTGTTATGAAAAAAAAGGCTGTTGGGGGCTAGGGAGTATCGAGTTGATCATTATACATGAAGAAATAACCAATTGCATTGTTTGGTTTATGTTTTACACGCGTTTTAAATTTTATTGCCGAAATCGCTTTTTCTCGCCGAGATAAGCACGTTTTCTGAAATGCCGCTCTCCCGTCACTCTGGTTAAAGTGTTATGAAAAAAAAAGGCTGTTGGGGGCTAGGGAGTATCGAGTTGATCATTATACATGAAGAAATAACCAATTTCATCGTTTGGTTTATGTTTTACACGCGTTTTAAATTTTATTGCCGAAATCGCTTTTTCTCGCCGAGATAAGCACGTTTTCTGAAATGCCGCTCTCCCGTCACTCTGGTTAAAGTGAGTTGAAAAAAAAGGCTGTTGGGGGCTAGGGAGTATCGAGTTGATCATTATACATGAAGAAATAACCAATTTCATCGTTTGGTTTATGTTTTACACGCGTTTTAAATTTTATTGCCGAAATCGCTTTTTCTCGCCGAGATAAGCACGTTTTCTGAAATGCCGCTCTCCCGTCACTCTGGTTAAAGTGTTATGAAAAAAAAGGCTGTTGGGGGCTAGGGAGTATCGAGTTGATCATTATACATGAAGAAATAACCAATTTCATCGTTTGGTTTATGTTTTACACGCGTTTTAAATTTTATTGCCGAAATCGCTTTTTCTCGCCGAGATAAGCACGTTTTCTGAAATGCCGCTCTCCCGTCACTCTGGTTAAAGTGTTATGAAAAAAAAGGCTGTTGGGGGCTAGGGAGTATCGAGTTGATCATTATACATGAAGAAATAACCAATTTCATCGTTTGGTTTATGTTTTACACGCGTTTTAAATTTTATTGCCGAAATCGCTTTTTCTCGCCGAGATAAGCACGTTTTCTGAAATGCCGCTCTCCCGTCACTCTGGTTAAAGTGTTATGAAAAAAAAGGCTGTTGGGGGCTAGGGAGTATCGAGTTGATCATTATACATGAAGAAATAACCAATTTCATCGTTTGGTTTATGTTTTACACGCGTTTTAAATTTTATTGCCGAAATCGCTTTTTCTTGCCGAGATAAGCACGTTTTCTGAAATGCCGCTCTCCCGTCACTCTGGTTAAAGTGTTATGAAAAAAAAGGCTGTTGGGGGCTAGGGAGTATCGAGTTGATCATTATACATGAAGAAATAACCAATTTCATCGTTTGGTTTATGTTTTACACGCGTTTTAAATTTTATTGCCGAAATCGCTTTTTCTCGCCGAGATAAGCACGTTTTCTGAAATGCCGCTCTCCCGTCACTCTGGTTAAAGTGTTATGAAAAAAAAGGCTGTTGGGGGCTAGGGAGTATCGAGTTGATCATTATACATGAAGAAATAACCAATTTCATCGTTTGGTTTATGTTTTACACGCGTTTTAAATTTTATTGCCGAAATCGCTTTTTCTCGCCGAGATAAGCACGTTTTCTGAAATGCCGCTCTCCCGTTACTCTGGTTAAAGTGTTATGAAAAAAAAGGCTGTTGGGGGCTAGGGAGTATCGAGTTGATCTTTATACATGAAGAAATAACCAATTTCATCGTTTGGTTTATGTTTTACACGCGTTTTAAATTTTATTGCCGAAATCGCTTTTTCTCGCCGAGATAAGCACGTTTTCTGAAATGCCGCTCTCCCGTCACTCTGGTTAAAGTGTTATGAAAAAAAAGGCTGTTGGGGGCTAGGGAGTATCGAGTTGATCATTATACATGAAGAAATAACCAATTTCATCGTTTGGTTTATGTTTTACACGCGTTTTAAATTTTATTGCCGAAATCGCTTTTTCTCGCCGAGATAAGCACGTTTTCTGAAATGCCGCTCTCCCGTCACTCTGGTTAAAGTGTTATGAAAAAAAAGGCTGTTGGGGGCTAGGGAGTATCGAGTTGATCATTATACATGAAGAAATAACCAATTTCATCGTTTGGTTTATGTTTTACACGCGTTTTAAATTTTATTGCCGAAATCGCTTTTTCTCGCCGAGATAAGCACGTTTTCTGAAATGCCGCTCTCCCGTCACTCTGGTTAAAGTGTTATGAAAAAAAAGGCTGTTGGGGGCTAGGGAGTATCGAGTTGATCATTATACATGAAGAAATAACCAATTGCATTGTTTGGTTTATGTTTTACACGCGTTTTAAATTTTATTGCCGAAATCGCTTTTTCTCGCCGAGATAAGCACGTTTTCTGAAATGCCGCTCTCCCGTCACTCTGGTTAAAGTGTTATGAAAAAAAAGGCTGTTGGGGGCTAGGGAGTATCGAGTTGATCATTATACATGAAGAAATAACCAATTTCATCGTTTGGTTTATGTTTTACACGCGTTTTAAATTTTATTGCCGAAATCGCTTTTTCTCGCCGAGATAAGCACGTTTTCTGAAATGCCGCTCTCCCGTCACTCTGGTTAAAGTGTTATGAAAAAAAAGGCTGTTGGGGGCTAGGGAGTATCGAGTTGATCATTATACATGAAGAAATAACCAATTTCATCGTTTGGTTTATGTTTTACACGCGTTTTAAATTTTATTGCCGAAATCGCTTTTTCTCGCCGAGATAAGCACGTTTTCTGAAATGCCGCTCTCCCGTCACTCTGGTTAAAGTGTTATGAAAAAAAAGGCTGTTGGGGGCTAGGGAGTATCGAGTTGATCATTATACATGAAGAAATAACCAATTTCATCGTTTGGTTTATGTTTTACACGCGTTTTAAATTTTATTGCCGAAATCGCTTTTTCTCGCCGAGATAAGCACGTTTTCTGAAATGCCGCTCTCCCGTCACTCTGGTTAAAGTGTTATGAAAAAAAAGGCTGTTGGGGGCTAGGGAGTATCGAGTTGATCATTATACATGAAGAAATAACCAATTTCATCGTTTGGTTTATGTTTTACACGCGTTTTAAATTTAATTGCCGAAATCGCTTTTTCTCGCCGAGATAAGCACGTTTTCTGAAACGCCACTCTCCCGTCACTCTGGTTAAAGTGTTATGAAAAAAAAGGCTGTTGGGGGCTAGGGAGTATCGAGTTGATCATTATACATGAAGAAATAACCAATTTCATCGTTTGGTTTATGTTTTACACGCGTTTTAAATTTTATTGCCGAAATCGCTTTTTCTCGCCGAGATAAGCACGTTTTCTGAAATGCCGCTATCCCGTCACTCTGGTTAAAGTGTTATGAAAAAAAAGGCTGTTGGGGGCTAGGGAGTATCGAGTTGATCATTATACATGAAGAAATAACCAATTTCATCGTTTGGTTTATGTTTTACACGCGTTTTAAATTTTATTGCCGAAATCGCTTTTTCTCGCCGAGATAAGCACGTTTTCTGAAATGCCGCTCTCCCGTCACTCTGGTTAAAGTATTATGGAAAAAAAAGGCTGTTGGGGGCTAGGGAGTATCGAGTTGATCATTATACATGAAGAAATAACCAATTTCATCGTTTGGTTTATGTTTTACACGCGTTTTAAATTTTATTGCCGAAATCGCTTTTTCTCGCCGAGATAAGCACGTTTTCTGAAATGCCGCTCTCCCGTCACTCTGGTTAAAGTGTTATGAAAAAAAAGGCTGTTGGGGGCTAGGGAGTATAGAGTTGATCATTATACATGAAGAAATAACCAATTTCATCGTTTGGTTAATGTTTTACACGCGTTTTAAATTTTATTGCCGAAATCGCTTTTTCTCGCCGAGATAAGCACGTTTTCTGAAATGCCGCTCTCCCGTCACTCTGGTTAAAGTGTTATGAAAAAAAAGGCTGTTGGGGGCTAGGGAGTATCGAGTTGATCATTATACATGAAGAAATAACCAATTTCATCGTTTGGTTTATGTTTTACACGCGTTTTAAATTTTATTGCCGAAATCGCTTTTTCTCGCCGAGATAAGCACGTTTTCTGAAATGCCGCTCTCCTGTCACTCTGGTTAAAGTGTTATGAAAAAAAGGCTGTTGGGGGCTAGGGAGTATCGAGTTGATCATTATATATGAAGAAATAACCAATTTCATCGTTTGGTTTATGTTTTACACGCGTTTTAAATTTTATTGCCGAAATCGCTTTTTCTCGCCGAGATAAGCACGTTTTCTGAAATGCCGCTTTCCCGTCACTCTGGTTAAAGTGTTATGAAAAAAAAGGCTGTTGGGGGCTAGGGAGTATCGAGTTGATCATTATACATGAAGAAATAACCAATTTCATCGTTTGGTTTATGTTTTACACGCTGCTGAGCTCCAGCTGGAAGTGTAAAAAGAACCGGATTGGTTTAAAAAAGAACCGGGCTGGTTTAAAAAAAGAACCGGGCGACCCGGTAAAATTGCTTAGCCGGGGCTCTGGAAGCCTAACACGGCGTGATCTTGTCCAAAAAGCCGCTGCTGAGCTCCAGCTGGAAGTGTAAAAAGAACCGGGCTGGTTAAAAAAAAGAACCGGGCGACCCGGTAAAATTGCTTAGCCGGGGCTCTGGAAGCCTAACACGGCGTGATCTTGTCCAAAAAGCCGCTGCTGAGCTCCAGCTGGAAGTGTAAAAAGAACCGGGCTGGTTAAAAAAAAGAACCGGGCGGCCCGGTAAAATTGCTTAGCCAGGGTCCTGGAAGCATAACCCGGCGTGATACTGTGCAAAAAGCCGCTGCTGAGCTCCAGCTGGAAGTGTAAAAAGAACCGGGCTGGTTAAAAAAAGAACCGGGCTGGTTAAAAAAAGAACCGGGCGACCCGGTAAAATTGCTTAGCCGGTGCTCTGGAAGCCTAACACGGCGTGATCTTGTCCAAAAAGCCGCTGCTGAGCTCCAGCTGGAAGTGCAAAAAGAACCAGGCTTGTTAAAAAAAAGAACCGGGCGGCCCGTTAAAATTGCTTAGCCAGGGCTCTGGAAGCCTAACCAGGCGTGATCTTGTCCAAAAAGCCGCTCGTGAGCTCCAGCTGGAAGTGTAAAAAGAACCGGGCTGGTTAAAAAAAAAGAACCGGGCGGCCCGGTAAAATTGCTTAGCCGGGGCTCTGGAAGCCTAACACGGCGTGATCTTGTCCAAAAAGCCGCTCGTGAGCTCCAGCTGGAAGTGTAAAAAGAACCGGGCTGGTTCAAAAAAAGAACCGGGCGGCCCGGTAGAATTGCTTAGCCGAGGTCCTGGAAGCCTAACCCGGCGTGATCTTGCGCAAAAAGCCGCTGCTGAGCTCCAGCTGGAAGTGTAAAAAGAACCGGGCTGGTTCAAAAAAAGAACCGGGCGGCCCGGTAAAATTGCTTAGCCGGGGTCCTGGAAGCCTAACGCGGCGTGATCTTGCCCGAAAGTCGGCCTCTATACTTCCATATTAGGTACCAGGCGCTCAGAGCCAACTTGGCAAAAATTTTCTAAGTGCCCACGGCTCTGCGGGGATTGTGCGTCCGACCCGTGCCGGTTCTCCAGCCGGCCTAAAATAACGCAAAACCAGCCTCTCCCCCTGGAGCTCACAGCCAAAGGCGAAACTTTTCTAAGTGCCTACGGCTCTGCGGGCTTTTGAGTCCGCCCCGCGCCGGTTCGTCGGTCGGCCTCAAAAAGCGAAAAATCAGCCTCTCTCCCTGGAGCTCGACTCGAGTTGATTATTATACATGAAGAAATAACCAATTTCATCGTTTGGTTTATGTTTTACACGCGTTTTAAATTTTATTGCCGAAATCGCTTTTTCTCGCCGAGATAAGCACGTTTTCTGAAATGCCGCTCTCCCGTCACTCTGGTTAAAGTGTTATGAAAAAAAAGGCTGTTGGGGGCTAGGGAGTATCGAGTTGATCATTATACATGAAGAAATAACCAATTTCATCGTTTGGTTTATGTTTTACACGCGTTTTAAATTTTATTGCCGAAATCGCTTTTTCTCGCCGAGATAAGCACGTTTTCTGAAATGCCGCTCTCCCGTCACTCTGGTTAAAGTGTTATGAAAAAAAAGGCTGTTGGGGGCTAGGGAGTATCGAGTTGATCATTATACATGAAGAAATAACCAATTTCATCGTTTGGTTTATGTTTTACACGCGTTTTAAATTTTATTGCCGAAATCGCTTTTTCTCGCCGAGATAAGCACGTTTTCTGAAATGCCGCTCTCCCGTCACTCTGGTTAAAGTGTTATGAAAAAAAAGGCTGTTGGGGGCTAGGGAGTATCGAGTTGATCATTATACATGAAGAAATAACCAATTGCATTGTTTGGTTTATGTTTTACACGCGTTTTAAATTTTATTGCCGAAATCGCTTTTTCTCGCCGAGATAAGCACGTTTTCTGAAATGCCGCTCTCCCGTCACTCTGGTTAAAGTGTTATGAAAAAAAAGGCTGTTGGGGGCTAGGGAGTATCGAGTTGATCATTATACATGAAGAAATAACCAATTTCATCGTTTGGTTTATGTTTTACACGCGTTTTAAATTTTATTGCCGAAATCGCTTTTTCTCGCCGAGATAAGCACGTTTTCTGAAATGCCGCTCTCCCGTCACTCTGGTTAAAGTGTTATGAAAAAAAAGGCTGTTGGGGGCTAGGGAGTATCGAGTTGATCATTATACATGAAGAAATAACCAATTTCATCGTTTGGTTTATGTTTTACACGCGTTTTAAATTTTATTGCCGAAATCGCTTTTTCTCGCCGAGATAAGCACGTTTTCTGAAATGCCGCTCTCCCGTCACTCTGGTTAAAGTGTTATGAAAAAAAAGGCTGTTGGGGGCTAGGGAGTATCGAGTTGATCATTATACATGAAGAAATAACCAATTTCATCGTTTGGTTTATGTTTTACACGCGTTTTAAATTTTATTGCCGAAATCGCTTTTTCTCGCCGAGATAAGCACGTTTTCTGAAATGCCGCTCTCCCGTCACTCTGGTTAAAGTGTTATGAAAAAAAAGGCTGTTGGGGGCTAGGGAGTATCGAGTTGATCATTATACATGAAGAAATAACCAATTTCATCGTTTGGTTTATGTTTTACACGCGTTTTAAATTTAATTGCCGAAATCGCTTTTTCTCGCCGAGATAAGCACGTTTTCTGAAACGCCACTCTCCCGTCACTCTGGTTAAAGTGTTATGAAAAAAAAGGCTGTTGGGGGCTAGGGAGTATCGAGTTGATCATTATACATGAAGAAATAACCAATTTCATCGTTTGGTTTATGTTTTACACGCGTTTTAAATTTTATTGCCGAAATCGCTTTTTCTCGCCGAGATAAGCACGTTTTCTGAAATGCCGCTATCCCGTCACTCTGGTTAAAGTGTTATGAAAAAAAAGGCTGTTGGGGGCTAGGGAGTATCGAGTTGATCATTATACATGAAGAAATAACCAATTTCATCGTTTGGTTTATGTTTTACACGCGTTTTAAATTTTATTGCCGAAATCGCTTTTTCTCGCCGAGATAAGCACGTTTTCTGAAATGCCGCTCTCCCGTCACTCTGGTTAAAGTATTATGGAAAAAAAAGGCTGTTGGGGGCTAGGGAGTATCGAGTTGATCATTATACATGAAGAAATAACCAATTTCATCGTTTGGTTTATGTTTTACACGCGTTTTAAATTTTATTGCCGAAATCGCTTTTTCTCGCCGAGATAAGCACGTTTTCTGAAATGCCGCTCTCCCGTCACTCTGGTTAAAGTGTTATGAAAAAAAAGGCTGTTGGGGGCTAGGGAGTATCGAGTTGATCATTATACATGAAGAAATAACCAATTTCATCGTTTGGTTAATGTTTTACACGCGTTTTAAATTTTATTGCCGAAATCGCTTTTTCTCGCCGAGATAAGCACGTTTTCTGAAATGCCGCTCTCCCGTCACTCTGGTTAAAGTGTTATGAAAAAAAAGGCTGTTGGGGGCTAGGGAGTATCGAGTTGATCATTATACATGAAGAAATAACCAATTTCATCGTTTGGTTTATGTTTTACACGCGTTTTAAATTTTATTGCCGAAATCGCTTTTTCTCGCCGAGATAAGCACGTTTTCTGAAATGCCGCTCTCCTGTCACTCTGGTTAAAGTGTTATGAAAAAAAGGCTGTTGGGGGCTAGGGAGTATCGAGTTGATCATTATATATGAAGAAATAACCAATTTCATCGTTTGGTTTATGTTTTACACGCGTTTTAAATTTTATTGCCGAAATCGCTTTTTCTCGCCGAGATAAGCACGTTTTCTGAAATGCCGCTTTCCCGTCACTCTGGTTAAAGTGTTATGAAAAAAAAGGCTGTTGGGGGCTAGGGAGTATCGAGTTGATCATTATACATGAAGAAATAACCAATTTCATCGTTTGGTTTATGTTTTACACGCTGCTGAGCTCCAGCTGGAAGTGTAAAAAGAACCGGATTGGTTTAAAAAAGAACCGGGCTGGTTTAAAAAAAGAACCGGGCGACCCGGTAAAATTGCTTAGCCGGGGCTCTGGAAGCCTAACACGGCGTGATCTTGTCCAAAAAGCCGCTGCTGAGCTCCAGCTGGAAGTGTAAAAAGAACCGGGCTGGTTAAAAAAAAGAACCGGGCGACCCGGTAAAATTGCTTAGCCGGGGCTCTGGAAGCCTAACACGGCGTGATCTTGTCCAAAAAGCCGCTGCTGAGCTCCAGCTGGAAGTGTAAAAAGAACCGGGCTGGTTAAAAAAAAGAACCGGGCGGCCCGGTAAAATTGCTTAGCCAGGGTCCTGGAAGCATAACCCGGCGTGATACTGTGCAAAAAGCCGCTGCTGAGCTCCAGCTGGAAGTGTAAAAAGAACCGGGCTGGTTAAAAAAAGAACCGGGCTGGTTAAAAAAAGAACCGGGCGACCCGGTAAAATTGCTTAGCCGGTGCTCTGGAAGCCTAACACGGCGTGATCTTGTCCAAAAAGCCGCTGCTGAGCTCCAGCTGGAAGTGCAAAAAGAACCAGGCTTGTTAAAAAAAAGAACCGGGCGGCCCGTTAAAATTGCTTAGCCAGGGCTCTGGAAGCCTAACCAGGCGTGATCTTGTCCAAAAAGCCGCTCGTGAGCTCCAGCTGGAAGTGTAAAAAGAACCGGGCTGGTTAAAAAAAAAGAACCGGGCGGCCCGGTAAAATTGCTTAGCCGGGGCTCTGGAAGCCTAACACGGCGTGATCTTGTCCAAAAAGCCGCTCGTGAGCTCCAGCTGGAAGTGTAAAAAGAACCGGGCTGGTTCAAAAAAAGAACCGGGCGGCCCGGTAGAATTGCTTAGCCGAGGTCCTGGAAGCCTAACCCGGCGTGATCTTGCGCAAAAAGCCGCTGCTGAGCTCCAGCTGGAAGTGTAAAAAGAACCGGGCTGGTTCAAAAAAAGAACCGGGCGGCCCGGTAAAATTGCTTAGCCGGGGTCCTGGAAGCCTAACGCGGCGTGATCTTGCCCGAAAGTCGGCCTCTATACTTCCATATTAGGTACCAGGCGCTCAGAGCCAACTTGGCAAAAATTTTCTAAGTGCCCACGGCTCTGCGGGGATTGTGCGTCCGACCCGTGCCGGTTCTCCAGCCGGCCTAAAATAACGCAAAACCAGCCTCTCCCCCTGGAGCTCACAGCCAAAGGCGAAACTTTTCTAAGTGCCTACGGCTCTGCGGGCTTTTGAGTCCGCCCCGCGCCGGTTCGTCGGTCGGCCTCAAAAAGCGAAAAATCAGCCTCTCTCCCTGGAGCTCGACTCGAGTTGATCATTATACATGAAGAAATAACCAATTTCATCGTTTGGTTTATGTTTTACACGCGTTTTAAATTTTATTGCCGAAATCGCTTTTTCTCGCCGAGATAAGCACGTTTTCTGAAATGCCGCTCTCCCGTCACTCTGGTTAAAGTGTTATGAAAAAAAAGGCTGTTGGGGGCTAGGGAGTATCGAGTTGATCATTATACATGAAGAAATAACCAATTTCATCGTTTGGTTTATGTTTTACACGCGTTTTAAATTTTATTGCCGAAATCGCTTTTTCTCGCCGAGATAAGCACGTTTTCTGAAATGCCGCTCTCCCGTCACTCTGGTTAAAGTGTTATGAAAAAAAAGGCTGTTGGGGGCTAGGGAGTATCGAGTTGATCATTATACATGAAGAAATAACCAATTTCATCGTTTGGTTTATGTTTTACACGCTGCTGAGCTCCAGCTGGAAGTGTAAAAAGAACCGGATTGGTTTAAAAAAGAACCGGGCTGGTTAAAAAAAGAACCGGGCGACCCGGTAAAATTGCTTAGCCGGGGCTCTGGAAGCCTAACACGGCGTGATCTTGTCCAAAAAGCCGCTGCTGAGCTCCAGCTGGAAGTGTAAAAAGAACCGGGCTGGTTAAAAAAAAGAACCGGGCGACCCGGTAAAATTGCTTAGCCGGGGCTCTGGAAGCCTAACACGGCGTGATCTTGTCCAAAAAGCCGCTGCTGAGCTCCAGCTGGAAGTGTAAAAAGAACCGGGCTGGTTAAAAAAAAGAACCGGGCGGCCCGGTAAAATTGCTTAGCCAGGGTCCTGGAAGCATAACCCGGCGTGATACTGTGCAAAAAGCCGCTGCTGAGCTCCAGCTGGAAGTGTAAAAAGAACCGGGCTGGTTAAAAAAAGAACCGGGCTGGTTAAAAAAAGAACCGGGCGACCCGGTAAAATTGCTTAGCCGGGGCTCTGGAAGCCTAACACGGCGTGATCTTGTCCAAAAAGCCGCTGCTGAGCTCCAGCTGGAAGTGTAAAAAGAACCGGGCTGGTTAAAAAAAAAGAACCGGGCGACCCGGTAAAATTGCTTAGCCGGGGCTCTGGAAGCCTAACACGGCGTGATCTTGTCCAAAAAGCCGCTGCTGAGCTCCAGCTGGAAGTGTAAAAAGAACCGGGCTGGTTAAAAAAAAGAACCGGGCGGCCCGGTAAAATTGCTTAGCCGGGGTCCTGGAAGCCTAACCCGGCGTGATACTGTGCAAAAAGCCGCTGCTGAGCTCCAGCTGGAAGTGTAAAAAGAACCGGGCTGGTTAAAAAAAAAAGAACCGGGCGACCCGGTAAAATTGCTTAGCCGGTGCTCTGGAAGTCTAACACGGCGTGATCTTGTCCAAAAAGCCGCTGCTGAGCTCCAGCTGGAAGTGCAAAAAGAACCGGGCTTGTTAAAAAAAAGAACCGGGCGGCCCGTTAAAATTGCTTAGCCAGGGCTCTGGAAGCCTAACCAGGCGTGATCTTGTCCAAAAAGCCGCTCGTGAGCTCCAGCTGGAAGTGTAAAAAGAACCGGGCTGGTTAAAAAAAAAGAACCGGGCGGCCCGGTAAAATTGCTTAGCCGGGGCTCTGGAAGCCTAACCCGGCGTGATCTTGCGCAAAAAGCCGCTCGTGAGCTCCAGCTGGAAGTGTAAAAAGAACCGGGCTGGTTCAAAAAAAGAACCGGGCGGCCCGGTAAAATTGCTTAGCCGGGGTCCTGGAAGCCTAACGCGGCGTGATCTTGCCCGAAAGTCGGCCTCTATACTTCCATATTAGGTACCAGGCGCTCAGAGCCAACTTGGCAAAAATTTTCTAAGTGCCCACGGCTCTGCGGGGATTGTGCGTCCGACCCGTGCCGGTTCTCCAGCCGGCCTAAAATAACGCAAAACCAGCCTCTCCCCCTGGAGCTCACAGCCAAAGGCGAAACTTTTCTAAGTGCCTACGGCTCTGCGGGCTTTTGAGTCCGCCCCGCGCCGGTTCGTCGGTCGGCCTCAAAAAGCGAAAAATCAGCCTCTCTCCCTGGAGCTCGACTCGAGTTGATTATTATACATGAAGAAATAACCAATTTCATCGTTTGGTTTATGTTTTACACGCGTTTTAAATTTTATTGCCGAAATCGCTTTTTCTCGCCGAGATAAGCACGTTTTCTGAAATGCCGCTCTCCCGTCACTCTGGTTAAAGTGTTATGAAAAAAAAAGGCTGTTGGGGGCTAGGGAGTATCGAGTTGATCATTATACATGAAGAAATAACCAATTTCATCGTTTGGTTTATGTTTTACACGCGTTTTAAATTTTATTGCCGAAATCGCTTTTTCTCGCCGAGATAAGCACGTTTTCTGAAATGCCGCTCTCCCGTCACTCTGGTTAAAGTGAGTTGAAAAAAAAGGCTGTTGGGGGCTAGGGAGTATCGAGTTGATCATTATACATGAAGAAATAACCAATTTCATCGTTTGGTTTATGTTTTACACGCGTTTTAAATTTTATTGCCGAAATCGCTTTTTCTCGCCGAGATAAGCACGTTTTCTGAAATGCCGCTCTCCCGTCACTCTGGTTAAAGTGTTATGAAAAAAAAGGCTGTTGGGGGCTAGGGAGTATCGAGTTGATCATTATACATGAAGAAATAACCAATTTCATCGTTTGGTTTATGTTTTACACGCGTTTTAAATTTTATTGCCGAAATCGCTTTTTCTCGCCGAGATAAGCACGTTTTCTGAAATGCCGCTCTCCCGTCACTCTGGTTAAAGTGTTATGAAAAAAAAGGCTGTTGGGGGCTAGGGAGTATCGAGTTGATCATTATACATGAAGAAATAACCAATTTCATCGTTTGGTTTATGTTTTACACGCGTTTTAAATTTTATTGCCGAAATCGCTTTTTCTCGCCGAGATAAGCACGTTTTCTGAAATGCCGCTCTCCCGTCACTCTGGTTAAAGTGTTATGAAAAAAAAGGCTGTTGGGGGCTAGGGAGTATCGAGTTGATCATTATACATGAAGAAATAACCAATTTCATCGTTTGGTTTATGTTTTACACGCGTTTTAAATTTTATTGCCGAAATCGCTTTTTCTTGCCGAGATAAGCACGTTTTCTGAAATGCCGCTCTCCCGTCACTCTGGTTAAAGTGTTATGAAAAAAAAGGCTGTTGGGGGCTAGGGAGTATCGAGTTGATCATTATACATGAAGAAATAACCAATTTCATCGTTTGGTTTATGTTTTACACGCGTTTTAAATTTTATTGCCGAAATCGCTTTTTCTCGCCGAGATAAGCACGTTTTCTGAAATGCCGCTCTCCCGTCACTCTGGTTAAAGTGTTATGAAAAAAAAGGCTGTTGGGGGCTAGGGAGTATCGAGTTGATCATTATACATGAAGAAATAACCAATTTCATCGTTTGGTTTATGTTTTACACGCGTTTTAAATTTTATTGCCGAAATCGCTTTTTCTCGCCGAGATAAGCACGTTTTCTGAAATGCCGCTCTCCCGTTACTCTGGTTAAAGTGTTATGAAAAAAAAGGCTGTTGGGGGCTAGGGAGTATCGAGTTGATCTTTATACATGAAGAAATAACCAATTTCATCGTTTGGTTTATGTTTTACACGCGTTTTAAATTTTATTGCCGAAATCGCTTTTTCTCGCCGAGATAAGCACGTTTTCTGAAATGCCGCTCTCCCGTCACTCTGGTTAAAGTGTTATGAAAAAAAAGGCTGTTGGGGGCTAGGGAGTATCGAGTTGATCATTATACATGAAGAAATAACCAATTTCATCGTTTGGTTTATGTTTTACACGCGTTTTAAATTTTATTGCCGAAATCGCTTTTTCTCGCCGAGATAAGCACGTTTTCTGAAATGCCGCTCTCCCGTCACTCTGGTTAAAGTGTTATGAAAAAAAGGCTGTTGGGGGCTAGGGAGTATCGAGTTGATCATTATACATGAAGAAATAACCAATTTCATCGTTTGGTTTATGTTTTACACGCGTTTTAAATTTTATTGCCGAAATCGCTTTTTCTCGCCGAGATAAGCACGTTTTCTGAAATGCCGCTCTCCCGTCACTCTGGTTAAAGTGTTATGAAAAAAAAGGCTGTTGGGGGCTAGGGAGTATCGAGTTGATCATTATACATGAAGAAATAACCAATTGCATTGTTTGGTTTATGTTTTACACGCGTTTTAAATTTTATTGCCGAAATCGCTTTTTCTCGCCGAGATAAGCACGTTTTCTGAAATGCCGCTCTCCCGTCACTCTGGTTAAAGTGTTATGAAAAAAAAGGCTGTTGGGGGCTAGGGAGTATCGAGTTGATCATTATACATGAAGAAATAACCAATTTCATCGTTTGGTTTATGTTTTACACGCGTTTTAAATTTTATTGCCGAAATCGCTTTTTCTCGCCGAGATAAGCACGTTTTCTGAAATGCCGCTCTCCCGTCACTCTGGTTAAAGTGTTATGAAAAAAAAGGCTGTTGGGGGCTAGGGAGTATCGAGTTGATCATTATACATGAAGAAATAACCAATTTCATCGTTTGGTTTATGTTTTACACGCGTTTTAAATTTTATTGCCGAAATCGCTTTTTCTCGCCGAGATAAGCACGTTTTCTGAAATGCCGCTCTCCCGTCACTCTGGTTAAAGTGTTATGAAAAAAAAGGCTGTTGGGGGCTAGGGAGTATCGAGTTGATCATTATACATGAAGAAATAACCAATTTCATCGTTTGGTTTATGTTTTACACGCGTTTTAAATTTTATTGCCGAAATCGCTTTTTCTCGCCGAGATAAGCACGTTTTCTGAAATGCCGCTCTCCCGTCACTCTGGTTAAAGTGTTATGAAAAAAAAGGCTGTTGGGGGCTAGGGAGTATCGAGTTGATCATTATACATGAAGAAATAACCAATTTCATCGTTTGGTTTATGTTTTACACGCGTTTTAAATTTAATTGCCGAAATCGCTTTTTCTCGCCGAGATAAGCACGTTTTCTGAAACGCCACTCTCCCGTCACTCTGGTTAAAGTGTTATGAAAAAAAAGGCTGTTGGGGGCTAGGGAGTATCGAGTTGATCATTATACATGAAGAAATAACCAATTTCATCGTTTGGTTTATGTTTTACAAGCGTTTTAAATTTTATTGCCGAAATCGCTTTTTCTCGCCGAGATAAGCACGTTTTCTGAAATGCCGCTATCCCGTCACTCTGGTTAAAGTGTTATGAAAAAAAAGGCTGTTGGGGGCTAGGGAGTATCGAGTTGATCATTATACATGAAGAAATAACCAATTTCATCGTTTGGTTTATGTTTTACACGCGTTTTAAATTTTATTGCCGAAATCGCTTTTTCTCGCCGAGATAAGCACGTTTTCTGAAATGCCGCTCTCCCGTCACTCTGGTTAAAGTATTATGAAAAAAAAAGGCTGTTGGGGGCTAGGGAGTATCGAGTTGATCATTATACATGAAGAAATAACCAATTTCATCGTTTGGTTTATGTTTTACACGCGTTTTAAATTTTATTGCCGAAATCGCTTTTTCTCGCCGAGATAAGCACGTTTTCTGAAATGCCGCTCTCCCGTCACTCTGGTTAAAGTGTTATGAAAAAAAAGGCTGTTGGGGGCTAGGGAGTATCGAGTTGATCATTATACATGAAGAAATAACCAATTTCATCGTTTGGTTAATGTTTTACACGCGTTTTAAATTTTATTGCCGAAATCGCTTTTTCTCGCCGAGATAAGCACGTTTTCTGAAATGCCGCTCTCCCGTCACTCTGGTTAAAGTGTTATGAAAAAAAAGGCTGTTGGGGGCTAGGGAGTATCGAGTTGATCATTATACATGAAGAAATAACCAATTTCATCGTTTGGTTTATGTTTTACACGCGTTTTAAATTTTATTGCCGAAATCGCTTTTTCTCGCCGAGATAAGCACGTTTTCTGAAATGCCGCTCTCCTGTCACTCTGGTTAAAGTGTTATGAAAAAAAGGCTGTTGGGGGCTAGGGAGTATCGAGTTGATCATTATATATGAAGAAATAACCAATTTCATCGTTTGGTTTATGTTTTACACGCGTTTTAAATTTTATTGCCGAAATCGCTTTTTCTCGCCGAGATAAGCACGTTTTCTGAAATGCCGCTCTCCCGTCACTCTGGTTAAAGTGTTATGAAAAAAAAGGCTGTTGGGGGCTAGGGAGTATCGAGTTGATCATTATACATGAAGAAATAACCAATTTCATCGTTTGGTTTATGTTTTACACGCTGCTGAGCTCCAGCTGGAAGTGTAAAAAGAACCGGATTGGTTTAAAAAAGAACCGGGCTGGTTTAAAAAAAGAACCGGGCGACCCGGTAAAATTGCTTAGCCGGGGCTCTGGAAGCCTAACACGGCGTGATCTTGTCCAAAAAGCCGCTGCTGAGCTCCAGCTGGAAGTGTAAAAAGAACCGGGCTGGTTAAAAAAAAGAACCGGGCGACCCGGTAAAATTGCTTAGCCGGGGCTCTGGAAGCCTAACACGGCGTGATCTTGTCCAAAAAGCCGCTGCTGAGCTCCAGCTGGAAGTGTAAAAAGAACCGGGCTGGTTAAAAAAAAGAACCGGGCGGCCCGGTAAAATTGCTTAGCCAGGGTCCTGGAAGCATAACCCGGCGTGATACTGTGCAAAAAGCCGCTGCTGAGCTCCAGCTGGAAGTGTAAAAAGAACCGGGCTGGTTAAAAAAAGAACCGGGCTGGTTAAAAAAAGAACCGGGCGACCCGGTAAAATTGCTTAGCCGGTGCTCTGGAAGCCTAACACGGCGTGATCTTGTCCAAAAAGCCGCTGCTGAGCTCCAGCTGGAAGTGCAAAAAGAACCAGGCTTGTTAAAAAAAAGAACCGGGCGGCCCGTTAAAATTGCTTAGCCAGGGCTCTGGAAGCCTAACCAGGCGTGATCTTGTCCAAAAAGCCGCTCGTGAGCTCCAGCTGGAAGTGTAAAAAGAACCGGGCTGGTTAAAAAAAAAGAACCGGGCGGCCCGGTAAAATTGCTTAGCCGGGGCTCTGGAAGCCTAACACGGCGTGATCTTGTCCAAAAAGCCGCTCGTGAGCTCCAGCTGGAAGTGTAAAAAGAACCGGGCTGGTTCAAAAAAAGAACCGGGCGGCCCGGTAGAATTGCTTAGCCGAGGTCCTGGAAGCCTAACCCGGCGTGATCTTGCGCAAAAAGCCGCTGCTGAGCTCCAGCTGGAAGTGTAAAAAGAACCGGGCTGGTTCAAAAAAAGAACCGGGCGGCCCGGTAAAATTGCTTAGCCGGGGTCCTGGAAGCCTAACGCGGCGTGATCTTGCCCGAAAGTCGGCCTCTATACTTCCATATTAGGTACCAGGCGCTCAGAGCCAACTTGGCAAAAATTTTCTAAGTGCCCACGGCTCTGCGGGGATTGTGCGTCCGACCCGTGCCGGTTCTCCAGCCGGCCTAAAATAACGCAAAACCAGCCTCTCCCCCTGGAGCTCACAGCCAAAGGCGAAACTTTTCTAAGTGCCTACGGCTCTGCGGGCTTTTGAGTCCGCCCCGCGCCGGTTCGTCGGTCGGCCTCAAAAAGCGAAAAATCAGCCTCTCTCCCTGGAGCTCGACTCGAGTTGATTATTATACATGAAGAAATAACCAATTTCATCGTTTGGTTTATGTTTTACACGCGTTTTAAATTTTATTGCCGAAATCGCTTTTTCTCGCCGAGATAAGCACGTTTTCTAAAATGCCGCTCTCCCGTCACTCTGGTTAAAGTGTTATGAAAAAAAAGGCTGTTGGGGGCTAGGGAGTATCGAGTTGATCATTATACATGAAGAAATAACCAATTTCATCGTTTGGTTTATGTTTTACACGCGTTTTAAATTTTATTGCCGAAATCGCTTTTTCTCGCCGAGATAAGCACGTTTTCTGAAATGCCGCTCTCCCGTCACTCTGGTTAAAGTGTTATGAAAAAAAAGGCTGTTGGGGGCTAGGGAGTATCGAGTTGATCATTATACATGAAGAAATAACCAATTTCATCGTTTGGTTTATGTTTTACACGCGTTTTAAATTTTATTGCCGAAATCGCTTTTTCTCGCCGAGATAAGCACGTTTTCTGAAATGCCGCTCTCCCGTCACTCTGGTTAAAATGTTATGAAAAAAAAGGCTGTTGGGGGCTAGGGAGTATCGAGTTGATCATTATACATGAAGAAATAACCAATTTCATCGTTTGGTTTATGTTTTACACGCGTTTTAAATTTTATTGCCGAAATCGCTTTTTCTCGCCGAGATAAGCACGTTTTCTGAAATGCCGCTCTCCCGTTACTCTGGTTAAAGTGTTATGAAAAAAAAAGGCTGTTGGGGGCTAGGGAGTATCGAGTTGATCATTATACATGAAGAAATAACCAATTTCATCGTTTGGTTTATGTTTTACACGCGTTTTAAATTTTATTGCCGAAATCGCTTTTTCTCGCCGAGATAAGCACGTTTTCTGAAATGCCGCTCTCCCGTCACTCTGGTTAAAGTGTTATGAAAAAAAAGGCTGTTGGGGGCTAGGGAGTATCGAGTTGATCATTATACATGAAGAAATAACCAATTTCATCGTTTGGTTTATGTTTTACACGCGTTTTAAATTTTATTGCCGAAATCGCTTTTTCTCGCCGAGATAAGCACGTTTTCTGAAATGCCGCTCTCCCGTTACTCTGGTTAAAGTGTTATGAAAAAAAAGGCTGTTGGGGGCTAGGGAGTATCGAGTTGATCATTATACATGAAGAAATAACCAATTTCATCGTTTGGTTTATGTTTTACACGCGTTTTAAATTTTATTGCCGAAATCGCTTTTTCTCGCCGAGATAAGCACGTTTTCTGAAATGCCACTCTCCCGTCACTCTGGTTAAAGTGTTATGAAAAAAAAGGCTGTTGGGGGCTAGGGAGTATCGAGTTGATCATTATACATGAAGAAATAACCAATTTCATCGTTTGGTTTATGTTTTACACGCGTTTTAAATTTTATTGCCGAAATCGCTTTTTCTCGCCGAGATAAGCACGTTTTCTGAAATGCCGCTCTCCCGTCACTCTGGTTAAAGTGTTATGAAAAAAAAGGCTGTTGGGGGCTAGGGAGTATCGAGTTGATCATTATACATGAAGAAATAAACAATTTCATCGTTTGGTTTATGTTTTACACGCGTTTTAAATTTTATTGCCGAAATCGCTTTTTCTCGCCGAGATAAGCACGTTTTCTGAAATGCCGCTCTCCCGTCACTCTGGTTAAAATGTTATGAAAAAAAAGGCTGTTGGGGGCTAGGGAGTATCGAGTTGATCATTATACATGAAGAAATAACCAATTTCATCGTTTGGTTTATGTTTTACACGCGTTTTAAATTTTATTGCCGAAATCGCTTTTTCTCGCCGAGATAAGCACGTTTTCTGAAATGCCGCTCTCCCGTCACTCTGGTTAAAGTGTTATGAAAAAAAAGGCTGTTGGGGGCTAGGGAGTATCGAGTTGATCATTATACATGAAGAAATAACCAATTTCATCGTTTGGTTTATGTTTTACACGCGTTTTAAATTTTATTGCCGAAATCGCTTTTTCTCGCCGAGATAAGCACGTTTTCTGAAATGCCGCTCTCCCGTCACTCTGGTTAAAGTGTTATGAAAAAAAAGGCTGTTGGGGGCTAGGGAGTATCGAGTTGATCATTATACATGAAGAAATAACCAATTTAATCGTTTGGTTTATGTTTTACACGCGTTTTAAAATTTATTGCCGAAATCGCTTTTTCTCGCCGAGATAAGCACGTTTTCTGAAATGCCGCTCTCCCGTCACTCTGGTTAAAGTGTTATGAAAAAAAAGGCTGTTGGGGGCTAGGGAGTATCGAGTTGATCATTATACATGAAGAAATAACCAATTTCATCGTTTGGTTTATGTTTTACACGCGTTTTAAATTTTATTGCCGAAATCGCTTTTTCTCGCCGAGATAAGCACGTTTTCTGAAATGCCGCTCTCCCGTCACTCTGGTTAAAGTGTTATGAAAAAAAAGGCTGTTGGGGGCTAGGGAGTATCGAGTTGATCATTATACATGAAGAAATAACCAATTTCATCGTTTGGTTTATGTTTTACACGCGTTTTAAATTTTATTGCCGAAATCGCTTTTTCTCGCCGAGATAAGCACGTTTTCTGAAATGCCGCTCTCCCGTCACTCTGGTTAAAGTGTTATGAAAAAAAAGGCTGTTGGGGGCTAGGGAGTATCGAGTTGATCATTATACATGAAGAAATAACCAATTTCATCGTTTGGTTTATGTTTTACACGCGTTTTAAATTTTATTGCCGAAATCGCTTTTTCTCGCCGAGATAAGCACGTTTTCTGAAATGCCGCTCTCCCGTCACTCTGGTTAAAGTGTTATGAAAAAAAAGGCTGTTGGGGGCTAGGGAGTATCGAGTTGATCATTATACATGAAGAAATAACCAATTTCATCGTTTGGTTTATGTTTTACACGCGTTTTAAATTTTATTGCCGAAATCGCTTTTTCTCGCCGAGATAAGCACGTTTTCTGAAATGCCGCTCTCCCGTTACTCTGGTTAAAGTGTTATGAAAAAAAAGGCTGTTGGGGGCTAGGGAGTATCGAGTTGATCATTATACATGAAGAAATAACCAATTTCATCGTTTGGTTTATGTTTTACACGCGTTTTAAATTTTATTGCCGAAATCGCTTTTTCTCGCCGAGATAAGCACGTTTTCTGAAATGCCACTCTCCCGTCACTCTGGTTAAAGTGTTATGAAAAAAAAGGCTGTTGGGGGCTAGGGAGTATCGAGTTGATCATTATACATGAAGAAATAACCAATTTCATCGTTTGGTTTATGTTTTACACGCGTTTTAAATTTTATTGCCGAAATCGCTTTTTCTCGCCGAGATAAGCACGTTTTCTGAAATGCCGCTCTCCCGTCACTCTGGTTAAAGTGTTATGAAAAAAAAGGCTGTTGGGGGCTAGGGAGTATCGAGTTGATCATTATACATGAAGAAATAACCAATTTCATCGTTTGGTTTATGTTTTACACGCGTTTTAAATTTTATTGCCGAAATCGCTTTTTCTCGCCGAGATAAGCACGTTTTCTGAAATGCCGCTCTCCCGTCACTCTGGTTAAAGTGTTATGAAAAAAAAGGCTGTTGGGGGCTAGGGAGTATCGAGTTGATCATTATACATGAAGAAATAACCAATTTCATCGTTTGGTTTATGTTTTACACGCGTTTTAAATTTTATTGCCGAAATCGCTTTTTCTTGCCGAGATAAGCACGTTTTCTGAAATGCCGCTCTCCCGTCACTCTGGTTAAAGTGTTATGAAAAAAAAGGCTGTTGGGGGCTAGGGAGTATCGAGTTGATCATTATACATGAAGAAATAACCAATTTCATCGTTTGGTTTATGTTTTACACGCGTTTTAAATTTTATTGCCGAAATCGCTTTTTCTCGCCGAGATAAGCACGTTTTCTGAAATGCCGCTCTCCCGTCACTCTGGTTAAAGTGTTATGAAAAAAAAGGCTGTTGGGGGCTAGGGAGTATCGAGTTGATCATTATACATGAAGAAATAACCAATTTCATCGTTTGGTTTATGTTTTACACGCTGCTGAGCTCCAGCTGGAAGTGTAAAAAGAACCGGATTGGTTTAAAAAAGAACCGGGCTGGTTAAAAAAAGAACCGGGCGACCCGGTAAAATTGCTTAGCCGGGGCTCTGGAAGCCTAACACGGCATGATCTTGTCCAAAAAGCCGCTGCTGAGCTCCAGCTGGAAGTGTAAAAAGAACCGGGCTGGTTAAAAAAAAGAACCGGGCGACCCGGTAAAATTGCTTAGCCGGGGCTCTGGAAGCCTAACACGGCGTGATCTTGTCCAAAAAGCCGCTGCTGAGCTCCAGCTGGAAGTGTAAAAAGAACCGGGCTGGTTAAAAAAAAGAACCGGGCGGCCCGGTAAAATTGCTTAGCCAGGGTCCTGGAAGCATAACCCGGCGTGATACTGTGCAAAAAGCCGCTGCTGAGCTCCAGCTGGAAGTGTAAAAAGAACCGGGCTGGTTAAAAAAAGAACCGGGCTGGTTAAAAAAAGAACCGGGCGACCCGGTAAAATTGCTTAGCCGGGGCTCTGGAAGCCTAACACGGCGTGATCTTGTCCAAAAAGCCGCTGCTGAGCTCCAGCTGGAAGTGTAAAAAGAACCGGGCTGGTTAAAAAAAAGAACCGGGCGACCCGGTAAAATTGCTTAGCCGGGGCTCTGGAAGCCTAACACGGCGTGATCTTGTCCAAAAAGCCGCTGCTGAGCTCCAGCTGGAAGTGTAAAAAGAACCGGGCTGGTTAAAAAAAAGAACCGGGCGGCCCGGTAAAATTGCTTAGCCGGGGTCCTGGAAGCCTAACCCGGCGTGATACTGTGCAAAAAGCCGCTGCTGAGCTCCAGCTGGAAGTGTAAAAAGAACCGGGCTGGTTAAAAAAAAAAAGAACCGGGCGACCCGGTAAAATTGCTTAGCCGGTGCTCTGGAAGTCTAACACGGCGTGATCTTGTCCAAAAAGCCGCTGCTGAGCTCCAGCTGGAAGTGCAAAAAGAACCGGGCTTGTCAAAAAAAAGAACCGGGCGGCCCGGTAAAATTGCTTAGCCGGGGCTCTGGAAGCCTAACACGGCGTGATCTTGTCCAAAAAGCCGCTCGTGAGCTCCAGCTGGAAGTGTAAAAAGAACCGGGCTGGTTCAAAAAAAAGAACCGGGCGGCCCGGTAGAATTGCTTAGCCGAGGTCCTGGAAGCCTAACCCGGCGTGATCTTGCGCAAAAAGCCGCTGCTGAGCTCCAGCTGGAAGTGTAAAAAGAACCGGGCTGGTTCAAAAAAAGAACCGGGCGGCCCGGTAAAATTGCTTAGCCGGGGTCCTGGAAGCCTAACGCGGCGTGATCTTGCCCGAAAGTCGGCCTCTATACTTCCATATTAGGTACCAGGCGCTCAGAGCCAACTTGGCAAAAATTTTCTAAGTGCCCACGGCTCTGCGGGGATTGTGCGTCCGACCCGTGCCGGTTCTCCAGCCGGCCTAAAATAACGCAAAACCAGCCTCTCCCCCTGGAGCTCACAGCCAAAGGCGAAACTTTTCTAAGTGCCTACGGCTCTGCGGGCTTTTGAGTCCGCCCCGCGCCGGTTCGTCGGTCGGCCTCAAAAAGCGAAAAATCAGCCTCTCTCCCTGGAGCTCGACTCGAGTTGATTATTATACATGAAGAAATAACCAATTTCATCGTTTGGTTTATGTTTTACACGCGTTTTAAATTTTATTGCCGAAACCGCTTTTTCTCGCCGAGATAAGCACGTTTTCTGAAATGCCGCTCTCCCGTCACTCTGGTTAAAGTGTTATGAAAAAAAAGGCTGTTGGGGGCTAGGGAGTATCGAGTTGATCATTATACATGAAGAAATAACCAATTTCATCGTTTGGTTTATGTTTTACACGCGTTTTAAATTTTATTGCCGAAATCGCTTTTTCTTGCCGAGATAAGCACGTTTTCTGAAATGCCGCTCTCCCGTCACTCTGGTTAAAGTGTTATGAAAAAAAGGCTGTTGGGGGCTAGGGAGTATCGAGTTGATCATTATACATGAAGAAATAACCAATTTCATCGTTTGGTTTATGTTTTACACGCGTTTTAAATTTTATTGCCGAAATCGCTTTTTCTCGCCGAGATAAGCACGTTTTCTGAAATGCCGCTCTCCCGTCACTCTGGTTAAAGTGTTATGAAAAAAAAGGCTGTTGGGGGCTAGGGAGTATCGAGTTGATCATTATACATGAAGAAATAACCAATTTCATCGTTTGGTTTATGTTTTACACGCGTTTTAAATTTTATTGCCGAAATCGCTTTTTCTCGCCGAGATAAGCACGTTTTCTGAAATGCCGCTCTCCCGTCACTCTGGTTAAAGTGTTATGAAAAAAAAGGCTGTTGGGGGCTAGGGAGTATCGAGTTGATCATTATACATGAAGAAATAACCAATTTCATCGTTTGGTTTATGTTTTACACGCGTTTTAAATTTTATTGCCGAAATCGCTTTTTCTCGCCGAGATAAGCACGTTTTCTGAAATGCCGCTCTCCCGTCACTCTGGTTAAAGTGTTATGAAAAAAAAGGCTGTTGGGGGCTAGGGAGTATCGAGTTGATCATTATACATGAAGAAATAACCAATTTCATCGTTTGGTTTATGTTTTACACGCGTTTTAAATTTTATTGCCGAAATCGCTTTTTCTCGCCGAGATAAGCACGTTTTCTGAAATGCCGCTCTCCCGTTACTCTGGTTAAAGTGTTATGAAAAAAAAGGGTGTTGGGGGCTAGGGAGTATCGAGTTGATCATTATACATAAAGAAATAACCAATTTCATCGTTTGGTTTATGTTTTACACGCGTTTTAAATTTTATTGCCGAAATCGCTTTTTCTCGCCGAGATAAGCACGTTTTCTGAAATGCCACTCTCCCGTCACTCTGGTTAAAGTGTTATGAAAAAAAAGGCTGTTGGGGGCTAGGGAGTATCGAGTTGATCATTATACATGAAGAAATAACCAATTTCATCGTTTGGTTTATGTTTTACACGCGTTTTAAATTTTATTGCCGAAATCGCTTTTTCTCGCCGAGATAAGCACGTTTTCTGAAATGCCGCTCTCCCGTCACTCTGGTTAAAGTGTTGTGAAAAAAAAGGCTGTTGGGGGCTAGGGAGTATCGAGTTGATCATTATACATGAAGAAATAACCAATTTCATCGTTTGGTTTATGTTTTACACGCGTTTTAAATTTTATTGCCGAAATCGCTTTTTCTCGCCGAGATAAGCACGTTTTCTGAAATGCCGCTCTCCCGTCACTCTGGTTAAAGTGTTATGAAAAAAAAGGCTGTTGGGGGCTAGGGAGTATCGAGTTGATCATTATACATGAAGAAATAACCAATTTCATCGTTTGGTTTATGTTTTACACGCGTTTTAAATTTTATTGCCGAAATCGCTTTTTCTTGCCGAGATAAGCACGTTTTCTGAAATGCCGCTCTCCCGTCACTCTGGTTAAAGTGTTATGAAAAAAAAGGCTGTTGGGGGCTAGGGAGTATCGAGTTGATCATTATACATGAAGAAATAACCAATTTCATCGTTTGGTTTATGTTTTACACGCGTTTTAAATTTTATTGCCGAAATCGCTTTTTCTCGCCGAGATAAGCACGTTTTCTGAAATGCCGCTCTCTCGTCACTCTGGTTAAAGTGTTATGAAAAAAAAGGCTGTTGGGCGCTAGGGAGTATCGAGTTGATCATTATACATGAAGAAATAACCAATTTCATCGTTTGGTTTATGTTTTACACGCGTTTTAAATTTTATTGCCGAAATCGCTTTTTCTCGCCGAGATAAGCACGTTTTCTGAAATGCCGCTCTCCCGTCACTCTGGTTAAAGTGTTATGAAAAAAAAGGCTGTTGGGGGCTAGGGAGTATCGAGTTGATCATTATACATGAAGAAATAACCAATTTCATCGTTTGGTTTATGTTTTACACGCGTTTTAAATTTTATTGCCGAAATCGCTTTTTCTCGCCGAGATAAGCACGTTTTCTGAAATGCCGCTCTCCCGTCACTCTGGTTAAAGTGTTATGAAAAAAAAGGCTGTTGGGGGCTAGGGAGTATCGAGTTGATCATTATACATGAAGAAATAACCAATTTCATCGTTTGGTTTATGTTTTACACGCGTTTTAAATTTTATTGCCGAAATCGCTTTTTCTCGCCGAGATAAGCACGTTTTCTGAAATGCCGCTCTCCCGTCACTCTGGTTAAAGTGTTATGAAAAAAAAGGCTGTTGGGGGCTAGGGAGTATCGAGTTGATCATTATACATGAAGAAATAACCAATTTCATCGTTTGGTTTATGTTTTACACGCGTTTTAAATTTTATTGCCGAAATCGCTTTTTCTCGCCGAGATAAGCACGTTTTCTGAAATGCCGCTCTCCCGTTACTCTGGTTAAAGTGTTATGAAAAAAAAGGCTGTTGGGGGCTAGGGAGTATCGAGTTGATCATTATACATGAAGAAATAACCAATTTCATCGTTTGGTTTATGTTTTACACGCGTTTTAAATTTTATTGCCGAAATCGCTTTTTCTCGCCGAGATAAGCACGTTTTCTGAAATGCCACTCTCCCGTCACTCTGGTTAAAGTGTTATGAAAAAAAAGGCTGTTGGGGGCTAGGGAGTATCGAGTTGATCATTATACATGAAGAAATAACCAATTTCATCGTTTGGTTTATGTTTTACACGCGTTTTAAATTTTATTGCCGAAATCGCTTTTTCTCGCCGAGATAAGCACGTTTTCTGAAATGCCGCTCTCCCGTCACTCTGGTTAAAGTGTTATGAAAAAAAAGGCTGTTGGGGGCTAGGGAGTATCGAGTTGATCATTATACATGAAGAAATAAACAATTTCATCGTTTGGTTTATGTTTTACACGCGTTTTAAATTTTATTGCCGAAATCGCTTTTTCTCGCCGAGATAAGCACGTTTTCTGAAATGCCGCTCTCCCGTCACTCTGGTTAAAATGTTATGAAAAAAAAGGCTGTTGGGGGCTAGGGAGTATCGAGTTGATCATTATACATGAAGAAATAACCAATTTCATCGTTTGGTTTATGTTTTACACGCGTTTTAAATTTTATTGCCGAAATCGCTTTTTCTCGCCGAGATAAGCACGTTTTCTGAAATGCCGCTCTCCCGTCACTCTGGTTAAAGTGTTATGAAAAAAAAGGCTGTTGGGGGCTAGGGAGTATCGAGTTGATCATTATACATGAAGAAATAACCAATTTCATCGTTTGGTTTATGTTTTACACGCGTTTTAAATTTTATTGCCGAAATCGCTTTTTCTCGCCGAGATAAGCACGTTTTCTGAAATGCCGCTCTCCCGTCACTCTGGTTAAAGTGTTATGAAAAAAAAGGCTGTTGGGGGCTAGGGAGTATCGAGTTGATCATTATACATGAAGAAATAACCAATTTAATCGTTTGGTTTATGTTTTACACGCGTTTTAAAATTTATTGCCGAAATCGCTTTTTCTCGCCGAGATAAGCACGTTTTCTGAAATGCCGCTCTCCCGTCACTCTGGTTAAAGTGTTGTGAAAAAAAAGGCTGTTGGGGGCTAGGGAGTATCGAGTTGATCATTATACATGAAGAAATAACCAATTTCATCGTTTGGTTTATGTTTTACACGCGTTTTAAATTTTATTGCCGAAATCGCTTTTTCTCGCCGAGATAAGCACGTTTTCTGAAATGCCGCTCTCCCGTCACTCTGGTTAAAGTGTTATGAAAAAAAAGGCTGTTGGGGGCTAGGGAGTATCGAGTTGATCATTATACATGAAGAAATAACCAATTTCATCGTTTGGTTTATGTTTTACACGCGTTTTAAATTTTATTGCCGAAATCGCTTTTTCTCGCCGAGATAAGCACGTTTTCTGAAATGCCGCTCTCCCGTCACTCTGGTTAAAGTGTTATGAAAAAAAAGGCTGTTGGGGGCTAGGGAGTATCGAGTTGATCATTATACATGAAGAAATAACCAATTTCATCGTTTGGTTTATGTTTTACACGCGTTTTAAATTTTATTGCCGAAATCGCTTTTTCTCGCCGAGATAAGCACGTTTTCTGAAATGCCGCTCTCCCGTCACTCTGGTTAAAGTGTTATGAAAAAAAAGGCTGTTGGGGGCTAGGGAGTATCGAGTTGATCATTATACATGAAGAAATAACCAATTTCATCGTTTGGTTTATGTTTTACACGCGTTTTAAATTTTATTGCCGAAATCGCTTTTTCTCGCCGAGATAAGCACGTTTTCTGAAATGCCGCTCTCCCGTTACTCTGGTTAAAGTGTTATGAAAAAAAAGGCTGTTGGGGGCTAGGGAGTATCGAGTTGATCATTATACATGAAGAAATAACCAATTTCATCGTTTGGTTTATGTTTTACACGCGTTTTAAATTTTATTGCCGAAATAGCTTTTTCTCGCCGAGATAAGCACGTTTTCTGAAATGCCACTCTCCCGTCACTCTGGTTAAAGTGTTATGAAAAAAAAGGCTGTTGGGGGCTAGGGAGTATCGAGTTGATCATTATACATGAAGAAATAACCAATTTCATCGTTTGGTTTATGTTTTACACGCGTTTTAAATTTTATTGCCGAAATCGCTTTTTCTCGCCGAGATAAGCACGTTTTCTGAAATGCCGCTCTCCCGTCACTCTGGTTAAAGTGTTATGAAAAAAAAGGCTGTTGGGGGCTAGGGAGTATCGAGTTGATCATTATACATGAAGAAATAACCAATTTCATCGTTTGGTTTATGTTTTACACGCGTTTTAAATTTTATTGCCGAAATCGCTTTTTCTCGCCGAGATAAGCACGTTTTCTGAAATGCCGCTCTCCCGTCACTCTGGTTAAAGTGTTATGAAAAAAAAGGCTGTTGGGGGCTAGGGAGTATCGAGTTGATCATTATACATGAAGAAATAACCAATTTCATCGTTTGGTTTATGTTTTACACGCGTTTTAAATTTTATTGCCGAAATCGCTTTTTCTTGCCGAGATAAGCACGTTTTCTGAAATGCCGCTCTCCCGTCACTCTGGTTAAAGTGTTATGAAAAAAAAGGCTGTTGGGGGCTAGGGAGTATCGAGTTGATCATTATACATGAAGAAATAACCAATTTCATCGTTTGGTTTATGTTTTACACGCGTTTTAAATTTTATTGCCGAAATTGCTTTTTCTCGCCGAGATAAGCACGTTTTCTGAAATGCCGCTCTCCCGTCACTCTGGTTAAAGTGTTATGAAAAAAAAGGCTGTTGGGGGCTAGGGAGTATCGAGTTGATCATTATACATGAAGAAATAACCAATTTCATCGTTTGGTTTATGTTTTACACGCTGCTGAGCTCCAGCTGGAAGTGTAAAAAGAACCGGATTGGTTTAAAAAAGAACCGGGCTGGTTAAAAAAAGAACCGGGCGACCCGGTAAAATTGCTTAGCCGGGGCTCTGGAAGCCTAACACGGCATGATCTTGTCCAAAAAGCCGCTGCTGAGCTCCAGCTGGAAGTGTAAAAAGAACCGGGCTGGTTAAAAAAAAGAACCGGGCGACCCGGTAAAATTGCTTAGCCGGGGCTCTGGAAGCCTAACACGGCGTGATCTTGTCCAAAAAGCCGCTGCTGAGCTCCAGCTGGAAGTGTAAAAAGAACCGGGCTGGTTAAAAAAAAGAACCGGGCGGCCCGGTAAAATTGCTTAGCCAGGGTCCTGGAAGCATAACCCGGCGTGATACTGTGCAAAAAGCCGCTGCTGAGCTCCAGCTGGAAGTGTAAAAAGAACCGGGCTGGTTAAAAAAAGAACCGGGCTGGTTAAAAAAAGAACCGGGCGACCCGGTAAAATTGCTTAGCCGGGGCTCTGGAAGCCTAACACGGCGTGATCTTGTCCAAAAAGCCGCTGCTGAGCTCCAGCTGGAAGTGTAAAAAGAACCGGGCTGGTTAAAAAAAAGAACCGGGCGACCCGGTAAAATTGCTTAGCCGGGGCTCTGGAAGCCTAACACGGCGTGATCTTGTCCAAAAAGCCGCTGCTGAGCTCCAGCTGGAAGTGTAAAAAGAACCGGGCTGGTTAAAAAAAAGAACCGGGCGGCCCGGTAAAATTGCTTAGCCGGGGTCCTGGAAGCCTAACCCGGCGTGATACTGTGCAAAAAGCCGCTGCTGAGCTCCAGCTGGAAGTGTAGAAAGAACCGGGCTGGTTAAAAAAAAAAAAGAACCGGGCGACCCGGTAAAATTGCTTAGCCGGTGCTCTGGAAGTCTAACACGGCGTGATCTTGTCCAAAAAGCCGCTGCTGAGCTCCAGCTGGAAGTGCAAAAAGAACCGGGCTTGTTAAAAAAAAGAACCGGGCGGCCCGGTAAAATTGCTTAGCCGGGGCTCTGGAAGCCTAACACGGCGTGATCTTGTCCAAAAAGCCGCTCGTGAGCTCCAGCTGGAAGTGTAAAAAGAACCGGGCTGGTTCAAAAAAAAGAACCGGGCGGCCCGGTAGAATTGCTTAGCCGAGGTCCTGGAAGCCTAACCCGGCGTGATCTTGCGCAAAAAGCCGCTGCTGAGCTCCAGCTGGAAGTGTAAAAAGAACCGGGCTGGTTCAAAAAAAGAACCGGGCGGCCCGGTAAAATTGCTTAGCCGGGGTCCTGGAAGCCTAACGCGGCGTGATCTTGCCCGAAAGTCGGCCTCTATACTTCCATATTAGGTACCAGGCGCTCAGAGCCAACTTGGCAAAAATTTTCTAAGTGCCCACGGCTCTGCGGGGATTGTGCGTCCGACCCGTGCCGGTTCTCCAGCCGGCCTAAAATAACGCAAAACCAGCCTCTCCCCCTGGAGCTCACAGCCAAAGGCGAAACTTTTCTAAGTGCCTACGGCTCTGCGGGCTTTTGAGTCCGCCCCGCGCCGGTTCGTCGGTCGGCCTCAAAAAGCGAAAAATCAGCCTCTCTCCCTGGAGCTCGACTCGAGTTGATTATTATACATGAAGAAATAACCAATTTCATCGTTTGGTTTATGTTTTACACGCGTTTTAAATTTTATTGCCGAAACCGCTTTTTCTCGCCGAGATAAGCACGTTTTCTGAAATGCCGCTCTCCCGTCACTCTGGTTAAAGTGTTATGAAAAAAAAGGCTGTTGAGGGCTAGGGAGTATCGAGTTGATCATTATACATGAAGAAATAACCAATTTCATCGTTTGGTTTATGTTTTACACGCGTTTTAAATTTTATTGCCGAAATCGCCTTTTCTCGCCGAGATAAGCACGTTTTCTGAAATGCCGCTCTCCCGTCACTCTGGTTAAAGTGTTATGAAAAAAAAGGCTGTTGGGGGCTAGGGAGTATCGAGTTGATCATTATACATGAAGAAATAACCAATTTCATCGTTTGGTTTATGTTTTACACGCGTTTTAAATTTTATTGCCGAAATCGCTTTTTCTCGCCGAGATAAGCACGTTTTCTGAAATGCCGCTCTCCCGTCACTCTGGTTAAAGTGTTATGAAAAAAAAGGCTGTTGGGGGCTAGGGAGTATCGAGTTGATCATTATACATGAAGAAATAACCAATTTCATCGTTTGGTTTATGTTTTACACGCGTTTTAAATTTTATTGCCGAAATCGCTTTTTCTCGCCGAGATAAGCACGTTTTCTGAAATGCCGCTCTCCCGTCACTCTGGTTAAAGTGTTATGAAAAAAAAGGCTGTTGGGGGCTAGGGAGTATCGAGTTGATCATTATACATGAAGAAATAACCAATTTCATCGTTTGGTTTATGTTTTACACGCGTTTTAAATTTTATTGCCGAAATCGCTTTTTCTCGCCGAGATAAGCACGTTTTCTGAAATGCCGCTCTCCCGTCACTCTGGTTAAAGTGTTATGAAAAAAAAGGCTGTTGGGGGCTAGGGAGTATCGAGTTGATCATTATACATGAAGAAATAACCAATTTCATCGTTTGGTTTATGTTTTACACGCGTTTTAAATTTTATTGCCGAAATCGCTTTTTCTCGCCGAGATAAGCACGTTTTCTGAAATGCCGCTCTCCCGTCACTCTGGTTAAAGTGTTATGAAAAAAAAGGCTGTTGGGGGCTAGGGAGTATCGAGTTGATCATTATACATGAAGAAATAACCAATTTCATCGTTTGGTTTATGTTTTACACGCGTTTTAAATTTTATTGCCGAAATCGCTTTTTCTTGCCGAGATAAGCACGTTTTCTGAAATGCCGCTCTCCCGTCACTCTGGTTAAAGTGTTATGAAAAAAAAGGCTGTTGGGGGCTAGGGAGTATCGAGTTGATCATTATACATGAAGAAATAACCAATTTCATCGTTTGGTTTATGTTTTACACGCGTTTTAAATTTTATTGCCGAAATCGCTTTTTCTCGCCGAGATAAGCACGTTTTCTGAAATGCAGCTCTCCCGTCACTCTGGTTAAAGTGTTATGAAAAAAAAGGCTGTTGGGGGCTAGGGAGTATCGAGTTGATCATTATACATGAAGAAATAACCAATTTCATCGTTTGGTTTATGTTTTACACGCTGCTGAGCTCCAGCTGGAAGTGTAAAAAGAACCGGATTGGTTTAAAAAAGAACCGGGCTGGTTAAAAAAAGAACCGGGCGACCCGGTAAAATTGCTTAGCCGGGGCTCTGGAAGCCTAACACGGCATGATCTTGTCCAAAAAGCCGCTGCTGAGCTCCAGCTGGAAGTGTAAAAAGAACCGGGCTGGTTAAAAAAAAGAACCGGGCGACCCGGTAAAATTGCTTAGCCGGGGCTCTGGAAGCCTAACACGGCGTGATCTTGTCCAAAAAGCCGCTGCTGAGCTCCAGCTGGAAGTGTAAAAAGAACCGGGCTGGTTAAAAAAAAGAACCGGGCGGCCCGGTAAAATTGCTTAGCCAGGGTCCTGGAAGCATAACCCGGCGTGATACTGTGCAAAAAGCCGCTGCTGAGCTCCAGCTGGAAGTGTAAAAAGAACCGGGCTGGTTAAAAAAAGAACCGGGCTGGTTAAAAAAAGAACCGGGCGACCCGGTAAAATTGCTTAGCCGGGGCTCTGGAAGCCTAACACGGCGTGATCTTGTCCAAAAAGCCGCTGCTGAGCTCCAGCTGGAAGTGTAAAAAGAACCGGGCTGGTTAAAAAAAAGAACCGGGCGACCCGGTAAAATTGCTTAGCCGGGGCTCTGGAAGCCTAACACGGCGTGATCTTGTCCAAAAAGCCGCTGCTGAGCTCCAGCTGGAAGTGTAAAAAGAACCGGGCTGGTTAAAAAAAAGAACCGGGCGGCCCGGTAAAATTGCTTAGCCGGGGTCCTGGAAGCCTAACCCGGCGTGATACTGTGCAAAAAGCCGCTGCTGAGCTCCAGCTGGAAGTGTAAAAAGAACCGGGCTGGTTAAAAAAAAAAAAGAACCGGGCGACCCGGTAAAATTGCTTAGCCGGTGCTCTGGAAGTCTAACACGGCGTGATCTTGTCCAAAAAGCCGCTGCTGAGCTCCAGCTGGAAGTGCAAAAAGAACCGGGCTTGTTAAAAAAAAGAACCGGGCGGCCCGGTAAAATTGCTTAGCCGGGGCTCTGGAAGCCTAACACGGCGTGATCTTGTCCAAAAAGCCGCTCGTGAGCTCCAGCTGGAAGTGTAAAAAGAACCGGGCTGGTTCAAAAAAAGAACCGGGCGGCCCGGTAGAATTGCTTAGCCGAGGTCCTGGAAGCCTAACCCGGCGTGATCTTGCGCAAAAAGCCGCTGCTGAGCTCCAGCTGGAAGTGTAAAAAGAACCGGGCTGGTTCAAAAAAAGAACCGGGCGGCCCGGTAAAATTGCTTAGCCGGGGTCCTGGAAGCCTAACGCGGCGTGATCTTGCCCGAAAGTCGGCCTCTATACTTCCATATTAGGTACCAGGCGCTCAGAGCCAACTTGGCAAAAATTTTCTAAGTGCCCACGGCTCTGCGGGGATTGTGCGTCCGACCCGTGCCGGTTCTCCAGCCGTCCTAAAATAACGCAAAACCAGCCTCTCCCCCTGGAGCTCACAGCCAAAGGCGAAACTTTTCTAAGTGCCTACGGCTCTGCGGGCTTTTGAGTCCGCCCCGCGCCGGTTCGTCGGTCGGCCTCAAAAAGCGAAAAATCAGCCTCTCTCCCTGGAGCTCGACTCGAGTTGATTATTATACATGAAGAAATAACCAATTTCATCGTTTAGTTTATGTTTTACACGCGTTTTAAATTTTATTGCCGAAATCGCTTTTTCTCGCCGAGATAAGCACGTTTTCTGAAATGCCGCTCTCCCGTCACTCTGGTTAAAGTGTTATGAAAAAAAAGGCTGTTGGGGGCTAGGGAGTATCGAGTTGATCATTATACATGAAGAAATAACCAATTTCATCGTTTGGTTTATGTTTTACACGCGTTTTAAATTTTATTGCCGAAATCGCTTTTTCTCGCCGAGATAAGCACGTTTTCTGAAATGCCGCTCTCCCGTCACTCTGGTTAAAGTGTTATGAAAAAAAAGGCTGTTGGGGGCTAGGGAGTATCGAGTTGATCATTATACATGAAGAAATAACCAATTTCATCGTTTGGTTTATGTTTTACACGCGTTTTAAATTTTATTGCCGAAATCGCTTTTTCTCGCCGAGATAAGCACGTTTTCTGAAATGCCGCTCTCCCGTCACTCTGGTTAAAGTGTTATGAAAAAAAAGGCTGTTGGGGGCTAGGGAGTATCGAGTTGATCATTATACATGAAGAAATAACCAATTTCATCGTTTGGTTTATGTTTTACACGTGTTTTAAATTTTATTGCCGAAATCGCTTTTTCTCGCCGAGATAAGCACGTTTTCTGAAATGCCGCTCTCCCGTCACTCTGGTTAAAGTGTTATGAAAAAAAAGGCTGTTGGGGGCTAGGGAGTATCGAGTTGATCATTATACATGAAGAAATAACCAATTTAATCGTTTGGTTTATGTTTTACACGCGTTTTAAATTTTATTGCCGAAATCGCTTTTTCTCGCCGAGATAAGCACGTTTTCTGAAATGCCGCTCTCCCGTCACTCTGGTTAAAGTGTTATGAAAAAAAAGGCTGTTGGGGGCTAGGGAGTATCGAGTTGATCATTATACATGAAGAAATAACCAATTTCATCGTTTGGTTTATGTTTTACACGCGTTTTAAATTTTATTGCCGAAATCGCTTTTTCTTGCCGAGATAAGCACGTTTTCTGAAATGCCGCTCTCCCGTCACTCTGGTTAAAGTGTTATGAAAAAAAAGGCTGTTGGGGGCTAGGGAGTATCGAGTTGATCATTATACATGAAGAAATAACCAATTTCATCGTTTGGTTTATGTTTTACACGCGTTTTAAATTTTATTGCCGAAATCGCTTTTTCTCGCCGAGATAAGCACGTTTTCTGAAATGCCGCTCTCCCGTCACTCTGGTTAAAGTGTTATGAAAAAAAAGGCTGTTGGGGGCTAGGGAGTATCGAGTTGATCATTATACATGAAGAAATAACCAATTTAATCGTTTGGTTTATGTTTTACACGCGTTTTAAATTTTATTGCCGAAATCGCTTTTTCTCGCCGAGATAAGCACGTTTTCTGAAATGCCGCTCTCCCGTCACTCTGGTTAAAGTGTTATGAAAAAAAAGGCTGTTGGGGGCTAGGGAGTATCGAGTTGATCATTATACATGAAGAAATAACCAATTTCATCGTTTGGTTTATGTTTTACACGCGTTTTAAATTTTATTGCCGAAATCGCTTTTTCTCGCCGAGATAAGCACGTTTTCTGAAATGCCACTCTCCCGTCACTCTGGTTAAAGTGTTATGAAAAAAAAGGCTGTTGGGGGCTAGGGAGTATCGAGTTGATCATTATACATGAAGAAATAACCAATTTCATCGTTTGGTTTATGTTTTACACGCGTTTTAAATTTTATTGCCGAAATCGCTTTTTCTCGCCGAGATAAGCACGTTTTCTGAAATGCCGCTCTCCCGTCACTCTGGTTAAAGTGTAATGAAAAAAAAGGCTGTTGGGGGCTAGGGAGTATCGAGTTGATCATTATACATGAAGAAATAACCAATTTCATCGTTTGGTTTATGTTTTACACGCGTTTTAAATTTTATTGCCGAAATCGCTTTTTCTCGCCGAGATAAGCACGTTTTCTGAAATGCCGCTCTCCCGTCACTCTGGTTAAAGTGTTATGAAAAAAAAGGCTGTTGGGGGCTAGGGAGTATCGAGTTGATCATTATACATGAAGAAATAACCAATTTCATCGTTTGGTTTATGTTTTACACGCGTTTTAAATTTTATTGCCGAAATCGCTTTTTCTCGCCGAGATAAGCACGTTTTCTGAAATGCCGCTCTCCCGTCACTCTGGTTAAAGTGTTATGAAAAAAAAGGCTGTTGGGGGCTAGGGAGTATCGAGTTGATCATTATACATGAAGAAATAACCAATTTCATCGTTTGGTTTATGTTTTAAACGCGTTTTAAATTTTATTGCCGAAATCGCTTTTTCTCGCCGAGATAAGCACGTTTTCTGAAATGCCGCTCTCCCGTCACTCTGGTTAAAGTGTTATGAAAAAAAAGGCTGTTGGGGGCTAGGGAGTATCGAGTTGATCATTATACATGAAGAAATAACCAATTTCATCGTTTGGTTTATGTTTTACACGCGTTTTAAATTTTATTGCCGAAATCGCTTTTTCTCGCCGAGATAAGCACGTTTTCTGAAATGCCGCTCTCCCGTCACTCTGGTTAAAGTGTTATGAAAAAAAAGGCTGTTGGGGGCTAGGGAGTATCGAGTTGATCATTATACATGAAGAAATAACCAATTTCATCGTTTGGTTTATGTTTTACACGCGTTTTAAATTTTATTGCCGAAATCGCTTTTTCTCGCCGAGATAAGCACGTTTTCTGAAATGCCGCTCTCCCGTCACTCTGGTTAAAGTGTTATGAAAAAAAAGGCTGTTGGGGGCTAGGGAGTATCGAGTTGATCATTATACATGAAGAAATAACCAATTTCATCGTTTGGTTTATGTTTTACACGCTGCTGAGCTCCAGCTGGAAGTGTAAAAAGAACCGGATTGGTTTAAAAAAGAACCGGGCTGGTTAAAAAAAGAACCGGGCGACCCGGTAAAATTGCTTAGCCGGGGCTCTGGAAGCCTAACACGGCGTGATCTTGTCCAAAAAGCCGCTGCTGAGCTCCAGCTGGAAGTGTAAAAAGAACCGGGCTGGTTAAAAAAAAGAACCGGGCGACCCGGTAAAATTGCTTAGCCGGGGCTCTGGAAGCCTAACACGGCGTGATCTTGTCCAAAAAGCCGCTGCTGAGCTCCAGCTGGAAGTGTAAAAAGAACCGGGCTGGTTAAAAAAAAGAACCGGGCGGCCCGGTAAAATTGCTTAGCCAGGGTCCTGGAAGCATAACCCGGCGTGATACTGTGCAAAAAGCCGCTGCTGAGCTCCAGCTGGAAGTGTAAAAAGAACCGGGCTGGTTAAAAAAAGAACCGGGCTGGTTAAAAAAAGAACCGGGCGACCCGGTAAAATTGCTTAGCCGGGGCTCTGGAAGCCTAACACGGCGTGATCTTGTCCAAAAAGCCGCTGCTGAGCTCCAGCTGGAAGTGTAAAAAGAACCGGGCTGGTTAAAAAAAAGAACCGGGCGACCCGGTAAAATTGCTTAGCCGGGGCTCTGGAAGCCTAACACGGCGTGATCTTGTCCAAAAAGCCGCTGCTGAGCTCCAGCTGGAAGTGTAAAAAGAACCGGGCTGGTTAAAAAAAAGAACCGGGCGGCCCGGTAAAATTGCTTAGCCGGGGTCCTGGAAGCCTAACCCGGCGTGATACTGTGCAAAAAGCCGCTGCTGAGCTCCAGCTGGAAGTGTAAAAAGAACCGGGCTGGTTAAAAAAAAAAAGAACCGGGCGACCCGGTAAAATTGCTTAGCCGGTGCTCTGGAAGTCTAACACGGCGTGATCTTGTCCAAAAAGCCGCTGCTGAGCTCCAGCTGGAAGTGCAAAAAGAACCGGGCTTGTTAAAAAAAAAGAACCGGGCGGCCCGTTAAAATTGCTTAGCCAGGGCTCTGGAAGCCTAACCAGGCGTGATCTTGTCCAAAAAGCCGCTCGTGAGCTCCAGCTGGAAGTGTAAAAAGAACCGGGCTGGTTAAAAAAAAAGAACCGGGCGGCCCGGTAAAATTGCTTAGCCGGGGCTCTGGAAGCCTAACACGGCGTGATCTTGTCCAAAAAGCCGCTCGTGAGCTCCAGCTGGAAGTGTAAAAAGAACCGGGCTGGTTCAAAAAAAGAACCGGGCGGCCCGGTAGAATTGCTTAGCCGAGGTCCTGGAAGCCTAACCCGGCGTGATCTTGCGCAAAAAGCCGCTGTTGAGCTCCAGCTGGAAGTGTAAAAAGAACCGGGCTGGTTCAAAAAAAGAACCGGGCGGCCCGGTAAAATTGCTTAGCCGGGGTCCTGGAAGCCTAACGCGGCGTGATCTTGCCCGAAAGTCGGCCTCTATACTTCCATATTAGGTACCAGGCGCTCAGAGCCAACTTGGCAAAAATTTTCTAAGTGCCCACGGCTCTGCGGGGATTGTGCGTCCGACCCGTGCCGGTTCTCCAGCCGGCCTAAAATAACGCAAAACCAGCCTCTCCCCCTGGAGCTCACAGCCAAAGGCGAAACTTTTCTAAGTGCCTACGGCTCTGCGGGCTTTTGAGTCCGCCCCGCGCCGGTTCGTCGGTCGGCCTCAAAAAGCGAAAAATCAGCCTCTCTCCCTGGAGCTCGACTCGAGTTGATTATTATACATGAAGAAATAACCAATTTCATCGTTTGGTTTATGTTTTACACGCGTTTTAAATTTTATTGCCGAAATCGCTTTTTCTCGCCGAGATAAGCACGTTTTCTGAAATGCCGCTCTCCCGTCACTCTGGTTAAAGTGTTATGAAAAAAAAGGCTGTTGGGGGCTAGGGAGTATCGAGTTGATCATTATACATGAAGAAATAACCAATTTCATCGTTTGGTTTATGTTTTACACGCGTTTTAAATTTTATTGCCGAAATCGCTTTTTCTCGCCGAGATAAGCACGTTTTCTGAAATGCCGCTCTCCCGTCACTCTGGTTAAAGTGTTATGAAAAAAAAGGCTGTTGGGGGCTAGGGAGTATCGAGTTGATCATTATACATGAAGAAATAACCAATTTCATCGTTTGGTTTATGTTTTACACGCGTTTTAAATTTTATTGCCGAAATCGCTTTTTCTCGCCGAGATAAGCACGTTTTCTGAAATGCCGCTCTCCCGTCACTCTGGTTAAAGTGTTATGAAAAAAAAGGCTGTTGGGGGCTAGGGAGTATCGAGTTGATCATTATACATGAAGAAATAACCAATTTCATCGTTTGGTTTATGTTTTACACGCGTTTGAAATTTTATTGCCGAAATCGCTTTTTCTCGCCGAGATAAGCACGTTTTCTGAAATGCCGCTCTCCCGTCACTCTGGTTAAAGTGTTATGAAAAAAAAGGCTGTTGGGGGCTAGGGAGTATCGAGTTGATCATTATACATGAAGAAATAACCAATTTCATCGTTTGGTTTATGTTTTACACGCGTTTTAAATTTTATTGCCGAAATCGCTTTTTCTCGCCGAGATAAGCACGTTTTCTGAAATGCCGCTCTCCCGTCACTCTGGTTAAAGTGTTATGAAAAAAAAGACTGTTGGGGGCTAGGGAGTATCGAGTTGATCATTATACATGAAGAAATAACCAATTTCATCGTTTGGTTTATGTTTTACACGCGTTTTAAATTTTATTGCCGAAATCGCTTTTTCTCGCCGAGATAAGCACGTTTTCTGAAATGCCGCTCTCCCGTCACTCTGGTTAAAGTGTTATAAAAAAAAAAGGCTGTTGGGGGCTAGGGAGTATCGAGTTGATCATTATACATGAAGAAAAAACCAATTTCATCGTTTGGTTTATGTTTTACACGCGTTTTAAATTTTATTGCCGAAATCGCTTTTTCTCGCCGAGATAAGCACGTTTTCTGAAATGCCGCTCTCCCGTCACTCTGGTTAAAGTGTTATGAAAAAAAAGGCTGTTGGGGGCTAGGGAGTATCGAGTTGATCATTATACATGAAGAAATAACCAATTTCATCGTTTGGTTTATGTTTTACACGCGTTTTAAATTTTATTGCCGAAATCGCTTTTTCTCGCCGAGATAAGCACGTTTTCTGAAATGCCGCTCTCCCGTCACTCTGGTTAAAGTGTTATGAAAAAAAAGGCTGTTGGGGGCTAGGGAGTATCGAGTTGATCATTATACATGAAGAAATAACCAATTTCATCGTTTGGTTTATGTTTTACACGCGTTTTAAATTTTATTGCCGAAATCGCTTTTTCTCGCCGAGATAAGCACGTTTTCTGAAATGCCGCTCTCCCGTCACTCTGGTTAAAGTGTTATGAAAAAAAAGGCTGTTGGGGGCTAGGGAGTATCGAGTTGATCATTATACATGAAGAAATAACCAATTTCATCGTTTGGTTTATGTTTTACACGCGTTTTAAATTTTATTGCCGGAATCGCTTTTTCTCGCCGAGATAAGCACGTTTTCTGAAATGCCGCTATCCCGTCACTCTGGTTAAAGTGTTATGAAAAAAAAGGCTGTTGGGGGCTAGGGAGTATCGAGTTGATCATTATACATGAAGAAATAACCAATTTCATCGTTTGGTTTATGTTTTACACGCGTTTTAAATTTTATTGCCGAAATCGCTTTTTCTCGCCGAGATAAGCACGTTTTCTGAAATGCCACTCTCCCGTCACTCTGGTTAAAGTGTTATGAAAAAAAAGGCTGTTGGGGGCTAGGGAGTATCGAGTTGATCATTATACATGAAGAAATAACCAATTTCATCGTTTGGTTTATGTTTTACACGCGTTTTAAATTTTATTGCCGGAATCGCTTTTTCTCGCCGAGATAAGCACGTTTTCTGAAATGCCGCTATCCCGTCACTCTGGTTAAAGTGTTATGAAAAAAAAGGCTGTTGGGGGCTAGGGAGTATCGAGTTGATCATTATACATGAAGAAATAACCAATTTCATCGTTTGGTTTATGTTTTACACGCGTTTTAAATTTTATTGCCGAAATCGCTTTTTCTCGCCGAGATAAGCACGTTTTCTGAAATGCCACTCTCCCGTCACTCTGGTTAAAGTGTTATGAAAAAAAAGGCTGTTGGGGGCTAGGGAGTATCGAGTTGATCATTATACATGAAGAAATAACCAATTTCATCGTTTGGTTTATGTTTTACACGCGTTTTAAATTTTATTGCCGAAATCGCTTTTTCTCGCCGAGATAAGCACGTTTTCTGAAATGCCGCTATCCCGTCACTCTGGTTAAAGTGTTATGAAAAAAAAGGCTGTTGGGGGCTAGGGAGTATCGAGTTGATCATTATACATGAAGAAATAACTAATTTCATCGTTTGGTTTATGTTTTACACGCGTTTTAAATTTTATTGCCGAAATCGCTTTTTCTCGCCGAGATAAGCACGTTTTCTGAAATGCCGCTCTCCCGTCACTCTGGTTAAAGTGTTATGAAAAAAAAGGCTGTTGGGGGCTAGGGAGTATCGAGTTGATCATTATACATGAAGAAATAACCAATTTCATCGTTTGGTTTATGTTTTACACGCGTTTTAAATTTTATTGCCGAAATCGCTTTTTCTCGCCGAGATAAGCACGTTTTCTGAAATGCCGCTCTCCCGTCACTCTGGTTAAAGTGTTATGAAAAAAAGGCTGTTGGGGGCTAGGGAGTATCGAGTTGATCATTATACATGAAGAAATAACCAATTTCATCGTTTGGATTATGTTTTACACGCGTTTTAAAATTTATTGCCGAAATCGCTTTTTCTCGCCGAGATAAGCACGTTTTCTGAAATGCCGCTCTCCCGTCACTCTGGTTAAAGTGTTATGAAAAAAAAGGCTGTTGGGGGCTAGGGAGTATCGAGTTAATCATTATACATGAAGAAATAACCAATTTCATCGTTTGGTTTATGTTTTACACGCGTTTTAAATTTTATTGCCGAAATCGCTTTTTCTCGCCGAGATAAGCACGTTTTCTGAAATGCCGCTCTCCCGTCACTCTGGTTAAAGTGTTATGAAAAAAAAGGCTGTTGGGGGCTAGGGAGTATCGAGTTGATCATTATACATGAAGAAATAACCAATTTCATCGTTTGGTTTATGTTTTACACGCGTTTTAAATTTTATTGCCGAAATCGCTTTTTCTCGCCGAGATAAGCACGTTTTCTGAAATGCCGCTCTCCCGTCACTCTGGTTAAAGTGTTATGAAAAAAAAGGCTGTTGGGGGCTAGGGAGTATCGAGTTGATCATTATACATGAAGAAATAACCAATTTCATCGTTTGGTTTATGTTTTACACGCGTTTTAAATTTTATTGCCGAAATCGCTTTTTCTCGCCGAGATAAGCACGTTTTCTGAAATGCCGCTCTCCCGTCACTCTGGTTAAAGTGTTATGAAAAAAAAGGCTGTTGGGGGCTAGGGAGTATCGAGTTGATCATTATACATGAAGAAATAACCAATTTCATCGTTTGGTTTATGTTTTACACGCGTTTTAAATTTTATTGCCGAAATCGCTTTTTCTCGCCGAGATAAGCACGTTTTCTGAAATGCCGCTCTCCCGTCACTCTGGTTAAAGTGTTATGAAAAAAAAGGCTGTTGGAGGCTAGGGAGTATCGAGTTGATCATTATACATGAAGAAATAACCAATTTCATCGTTTGGTTTATGTTTTACACGCGTTTTAAATTTTATTGCCGAAATCGCTTTTTCTCGCCGAGATAAGCACGTTTTCTGAAATGCCGCTCTCCCGTCACTCTGGTTAAAGTGTTATGAAAAAAAAGGCTGTTGGGGGCTAGGGAGTATCGAGTTGATCATTATACATGAAGAAATAACCAATTTCATCGTTTGGTTTATGTTTTACACGCGTTTTAAATTTTATTGCCGAAATCGCTTTTTCTCGCCGAGATAAGCACGTTTTCTGAAATGCCGCTCTCCCGTCACTCTGGTTAAAGTGTTATGAAAAAAAAGGCTGTTGGGGGCTAGGGAGTATCGAGTTGATCATTATACATGAAGAAATAACCAATTTCATCGTTTGGTTTATGTTTTACACGCGTTTTAAATTTTATTGCCGAAATCGCTTTTTCTCGCCGAGATAAGCACGTTTTCTGAAATGCCGCTCTCCCGTCACTCTGGTTAAAGTGTTATGAAAAAAAAGGCTGTTGGGGGCTAGGGAGTATCGAGTTGATCATTATACATGAAGAAATAACCAATTTCATCGTTTGGTTTATGTTTTACACGCGTTTTAAATTTTATTGCCGAAATCGCTTTTTCTCGCCGAGATAAGCACGTTTTCTGAAATGCCGCTCTCCCGTCACTCTGGTTAAAGTGTTATGAAAAAAAAGGCTGTTGGGGGCTAGGGAGTATCGAGTTGATCATTATACATGAAGAAATAACCAATTTCATCGTTTGGTTTGTTTTACACGCGTTTTAAATTTTATTGCCGAAATCGCTTTTTCTCGCCGAGATAAGCACGTTTTCTGAAATGCCGCTCTCCCGTCACTCTGGTTAAAGTGTTATGAAAAAAAAGGCTGTTGGGGGCTAGGGAGTATCGAGTTGATCATTATACATGAAGAAATAACCAATTTCATCGTTTGGTTTATGTTTTACACGCGTTTTAAATTTTATTGCCGAAATCGCTTTTTCTCGCCGAGATAAGCACGTTTTCTGAAATGCCGCTCTCCCGTCACTCTGGTTAAAGTGTTATGAAAAAAAAGGCTGTTGGGGGCTAGGGAGTATCGAGTTGATCATTATACATGAAGAAATAACCAATTTCATCGTTTGGTTTATGTTTTACACGCGTTTTAAATTTTATTGCCGAAATCGCTTTTTCTCGCCGAGATAAGCACGTTTTCTGAAATGCCGCTCTCCTGTCACTCTGGTTAAAGTGTTATGAAAAAAAAGGCTGTTGGGGGCTAGGGAGTATCGAGTTGATCATTATATATGAAGAAATAACCAATTTCATCGTTTGGTTTATGTTTTACACGCGTTTTAAATTTTATTGCCGAAATCGCTTTTTCTCGCCGAGATAAGCACGTTTTCTGAAATGCCGCTCTCCCGTCACTCTTGTTAAAGTGTTATGAAAAAAAAGGCTGTTGGGGGCTAGGGAGTATCGAGTTGATCATTATACATGAAGAAATAACCAATTTCATCGTTTGGTTTATGTTTTACACGCGTTTTAAATTTTATTGCCGAAATCGCTTTTTCTCGCCGAGATAAGCACGTTTTCTGAAATGCCGCTCTCCCGTCACTCTGGTTAAAGTGTTATGAAAAAAAAGGCTGTTGGGGGCTAGGGAGTATCGAGTTGATCATTATACATGAAGAAATAACCATTTTCATCGTTTGGTTCATGTTTTACACGCGTTTTAAATTTTATTGCCGAAATCGCTTTTTCTCGCCGAGATAAGCACGTTTTCTGAAATGCCGCTCTCCCGTCACTCTGGTTAAAGTGTTATGAAAAAAAAGGCTGTTGGGGGCTAGGGAGTATCGAGTTGATCATTATACATGAAGAAATAACCAATTTCATCGTTTGGTTTATGTTTTACACGCGTTTTAAATTTTATTGCCGAAATCGCTTTTTCTCGCCGAGATAAGCACGTTTTCTGAAATGCCGCTCTCCCGTCACTCTGGTTAAAGTGTTATGAAAAAAAAGGCTGTTGGGGGCTAGGGAGTATCGAGTTGATCATTATACATGAAGAAATAACCAATTTCATCGTTTGGTTTATGTTTTACACGCGTTTTAAATTTTATTGCCGAAATCGCTTTTTCTCGCCGAGATAAGCACGTTTTCTGAAATGCCGCTCTCCCGTCACTCTGGTTAAAGTGTTATGAAAAAAAAGGCTGTTGGGGGCTAGGGAGTATCGAGTTGATCATTATACATGAAGAAATAACCAATTTCATCGTTTGGTTTATGTTTTACACGCGTTTTAAATTTTATTGCCGAAATCGCTTTTTCTCGCCGAGATAAGCACGTTTTCTGAAATGCCGCTCTCCCGTCACTCTGGTTAAAGTGTTATGAAAAAAAAGGCTGTTGGGGGCTAGGGAGTATCGAGTTGATCATTATACATGAAGAAATAACCAATTTCATCGTTTGGTTTATGTTTTACACGCGTTTTAAATTTTATTGCCGAAATCGCTTTTTCTCGCCGAGATAAGCACGTTTTCTGAAATGCCGCTCTCCCGTCACTCTGGTTAAAGTGTTATGAAAAAAAAGGCTGTTGGGGGCTAGGGAGTATCGAGTTGATCATTATACATGAAGAAATAACCAATTTCATCGTTTGGTTTATGTTTTACACGCGTTTTAAATTTTATTGCCGAAATCGCTTTTTCTCGCCGAGATAAGCACGTTTTCTGAAATGCCGCTCTCCCGTCACTCTGGTTAAAGTGTTATGAAAAAAAAGGCTGTTGGGGGCTAGGGAGTATCGAGTTGATCATTATACATGAAGAAATAACCAATTTCATCGTTTGGTTTATGTTTTACACGCGTTTTAAATTTTATTGCCGAAATCGCTTTTTCTCGCCGAGATAAGCACGTTTTCTGAAATGCCGCTCTCCCGTCACTCTGGTTAAAGTGTTATGAAAAAAAAGGCTGTTGGGGGCTAGGGAGTATCGAGTTGATCATTATACATGAAGAAATAACCAATTTCATCGTTTGGTTTATGTTTTACACGCGTTTTAAATTTTATTGCCGAAATCGCTTTTTCTCGCCGAGATAAGCACGTTTTCTGAAATGCCGCTCTCCCGTCACTCTGGTTAAAGTGTTATGAAAAAAAAGGCTGTTGGGGGCTAGGGAGTATCGAGTTGATCATTATACATGAAGAAATAACCAATTTCATCGTTTGGTTTATGTTTTACACGCGTTTTAAATTTTATTGCCGAAATCGCTTTTTCTCGCCGAGATAAGCACGTTTTCTGAAATGCCGCTCTCCCGTCACTCTGGTTAAAGTGTTATGAAAAAAAAGGCTGTTGGGGGCTAGGGAGTATCGAGTTGATCATTATACATGAAGAAATAACCAATTTCATCGTTTGGTTTATGTTTTACACGCGTTTTAAATTTGATTGCCGAAATCGCTTTTTCTCGCCGAGATAAGCACGTTTTCTGAAATGCCGCTCTCCCGTCACTCTGGTTAAAGTGTTATGAAAAAAAAGGCTGTTGGGGGCTAGGGAGTATCGAGTTGATCATTATACATGAAGAAATAACCAATTTCATCGTTTGGTTTATGTTTTACACGCGTTTTAAATTTTATTGCCGAAATCGCTTTTTCTCGCCGAGATAAGCACGTTTTCTGAAATGCCGCTCTCCCGTCACTCTGGTTAAAGTGTTATGAAAAAAAAGGCTGTTGGGGGCTAGGGAGTATCGAGTTGATCATTATACATGAAGAAATAACCAATTTCATCGTTTGGTTTATGTTTTACACGCGTTTTAAATTTTATTGCCGAAATCGCTTTTCTCGCCGAGATAAGCACGTTTTCTGAAATGCCGCTCTCCCGTCACTCTGGTTAAAGTGTTATGAAAAAAAAGGCTGTTGGGGGCTAGGGAGTATCGAGTTGATCATTATACATGAAGAAATAACCAATTTCATCGTTTGGTTTATGTTTTACACGCGTTTTAAATTTTATTGCCGAAATCGCTTTTCTCGCCGAGATAAGCACGTTTCTGAAATGCCGCTCTCCCGTCACTCTGGTTAAAGTGTTATGAAAAAAAAGGCTGTTGGGGCTAGGGAGTATCGAGTTGATCATTATACATGAAGAAATAACCAATTTCATCGTTTGGTTTATGTTTTACACGCGTTTTAAATTTTATTGCCGAAATCGCTTTTTCTCGCCGAGATAAGCACGTTTTCTGAAATGCCGCTCTCCCGTCACTCTGGTTAAAGTGTTATGAAAAAAAAGGCTGTTGGGGGCTAGGGAGTATCGAGTTGATCATTATACATGAAGAAATAACAAATTTCATCGTTTGGTTTATGTTTTACACGCGTTTTAAATTTTATTGCCGAAATCGCTTTTTCTCGCCGAGATAAGCACGTTTTCTGAAATGCGCTCTCCGTCACTCTGGTTAAAGTGTTATGAAAAAAAGGCTGTGGGGGCTAGGGAGTATCGAGTTGATCATTATACATGAAGAAATGAAGAAATAACCAATTTCATCGTTTGGTTTATGTTTTACACGCGTTTTAAATTTTATTGCCGAAATCGCTTTTTCTCGCCGAGATAAGCACGTTTTCTGAAATGCCGCTCTCCCGTCACTCTGGTTAAAGTGTTATGAAAAAAAAGGCTGTTGGGGGCTAGGGAGTATCGAGTTGATCATTATACATGAAGAAATAACCAATTTCATCGTTTGGTTTATGTTTTACACGCGTTTTAAATTTTATTGCCGAAATCGCTTTTTCTCGCCGAGATAAGCACGTTTTCTGAAATGCCGCTCTCCCGTCACTCTGGTTAAAGTGTTATGAAAAAAAAGGCTGTTGGGGGCTAGGGAGTATCGAGTTGATCATTATACATGAAGAAATAACCAATTTCATCGTTTGGTTTATGTTTTACACGCGTTTTAAATTTTATTGCCGAAATCGCTTTTTCTCGCCGAGATAAGCACGTTTTCTGAAATGCCGCTCTCCCGTCACTCTGGTTAAAGTGTTATGAAAAAAAAGGCTGTTGGGGGCTAGGGAGTATCGAGTTGATCATTATACATGAAGAAATAACCAATTTCATCGTTTGGTTTATGTTTTACACGCGTTTTAAATTTTATTGCCGAAATCGCTTTTTCTCGCCGAGATAAGCACGTTTTCTGAAATGCCGCTCTCCCGTCACTCTGGTTAAAGTGTTATGAAAAAAAAGGCTGTTGGGGGCTAGGGAGTATCGAGTTGATCATTATACATGAAGAAATAACCAATTTCATCGTTTGGTTTATGTTTTACACGCGTTTTAAATTTTATTGCCGAAATCGCTTTTTCTCGCCGAGATAAGCACGTTTTCTGAAATGCCGCTCTCCCGTCACTCTGGTTAAAGTGTTATGAAAAAAAAGGCTGTTGGGGGCTAGGGAGTATCGAGTTGATCATTATACATGAAGAAATAACCAATTTCATCGTTTGGTTTATGTTTTACACGCGTTTTAAATTTTATTGCCGAAATCGCTTTTTCTCGCCGAGATAAGCACGTTTTCTGAAATGCCGCTCTCTCCGTCACTCTGGTTAAAGTGTTATGAAAAAAAAGGCTGTTGGGGGCTAGGGAGTATCGAGTTGATCATTATACATGAAGAAATAACCAATTTCATCGTTTGGTTTATGTTTTACACGCGTTTTAAATTTTATTGCCGAAATCGCTTTTTCTCGCCGAGATAAGCACGTTTTCTGAAATGCCGCTCTCCCGTCACTCTGGTTAAAGTGTTATGAAAAAAAAGGCTGTTGGGGGCTAGGGAGTATCGAGTTGATCATTATACATGAAGAAATAACCAATTTCATCGTTTGGTTTATGTTTTACACGCGTTTTAAATTTTATTGCCGAAATCGCTTTTTCTCGCCGAGATAAGCACGTTTTCTGAAATGCCGCTCTCCCGTCACTCTGGTTAAAGTGTTATGAAAAAAAAGGCTGTTGGGGGCTAGGGAGTATCGAGTTGATCATTATACATGAAGAAATAACCAATTTCATCGTTTGGTTTATGTTTTACACGCGTTTTAAATTTTATTGCCGAAATCGCTTTTTCTCGCCGAGATAAGCACGTTTTCTGAAATGCCGCTCTCCCGTCACTCTGGTTAAAGTGTTATGAAAAAAAAGGCTGTTGGGGGCTAGGGAGTATCGAGTTGATCATTATACATGAAGAAATAACCAATTTCATCGTTTGGTTTATGTTTTACACGCGTTTTAAATTTTATTGCCGAAATCGCTTTTTCTCGCCGAGATAAGCACGTTTTCTGAAATGCCGCTCTCCCGTCACTCTGGTTAAAGTGTTATGAAAAAAAAGGCTGTTGGGGGCTAGGGAGTATCGAGTTGATCATTATACATGAAGAAATAACCAATTTCATCGTTTGGTTTATGTTTTACACGCGTTTTAAATTTTATTGCCGAAATCGCTTTTTCTCGCCGAGATAAGCACGTTTTCTGAAATGCCGCTCTCCCCGTCACTCTGGTTAAAGTGTTATGAAAAAAAAGGCTGTTGGGGGCTAGGGAGTATCGAGTTGATCATTATACATGAAGAAATAACCAATTTCATCGTTTGGTTTATGTTTTACACGCGTTTTAAATTTTATTGCCGAAATCGCTTTTTCTCGCCGAGATAAGCACGTTTTCTGAAATGCCGCTCTCCCGTCACTCTGGTTAAAGTGTTATGAAAAAAAAGGCTGTTGGGGGCTAGGGAGTATCGAGTTGATCATTATACATGAAGAAATAACCAATTTCATCGTTTGGTTTATGTTTTACACGCGTTTTAAATTTTATTGCCGAAATCGCTTTTTCTCGCCGAGATAAGCACGTTTTCTGAAATGCCGCTCTCCCGTCACTCTGGTTAAAGTGTTATGAAAAAAAAGGCTGTTGGGGGCTAGGGAGTATCGAGTTGATCATTATACATGAAGAAATAACCAATTTCATCGTTTGGTTTATGTTTTACACGCGTTTTAAATTTTATTGCCGAAATCGCTTTTTCTCGCCGAGATAAGCACGTTTTCTGAAATGCCGCTCTCCCGTCACTCTGGTTAAAGTGTTATGAAAAAAAAGGCTGTTGGGGCTAGGGAGTATCGAGTTGATCATTATACATGAAGAAATAACCAATTTCATCGTTTGGTTTATGTTTTACACGCGTTTTAAATTTTATTGCCGAAATCGCTTTTTCTCGCCGAGATAAGCACGTTTTCTGAAATGCCGCTCTCCCGTCACTCTGGTTAAAGTGTTATGAAAAAAAAGGCTGTTGGGGGCTAGGGAGTATCGAGTTGATCATTATACATGAAGAAATAACCAATTTCATCGTTTGGTTTATGTTTTACACGCGTTTTAAATTTTATTGCCGAAATCGCTTTTTCTCGCCGAGATAAGCACGTTTTCTGAAATGCCGCTCTCCCGTCACTCTGGTTAAAGTGTTATGAAAAAAAAGGCTGTTGGGGGCTAGGGAGTATCGAGTTGATCATTATACATGAAGAAATAACCAATTTCATCGTTTGGTTTATGTTTTACACGCGTTTTAAATTTTATTGCCGAAATCGCTTTTTCTCGCCGAGATAAGCACGTTTTCTGAAATGCCGCTCTCCCGTCACTCTGGTTAAAGTGTTATGAAAAAAAAGGCTGTTGGGGGCTAGGGAGTATCGAGTTGATCATTATACATGAAGAAATAACCAATTTCATCGTTTGGTTTATGTTTTACACGCGTTTTAAATTTTATTGCCGAAATCGCTTTTTCTCGCCGAGATAAGCACGTTTTCTGAAATGCCGCTCTCCCGTCACTCTGGTTAAAGTGTTATGAAAAAAAAGGCTGTTGGGGGCTAGGGAGTATCGAGTTGATCATTATACATGAAGAAATAACCAATTTCATCGTTTGGTTTATGTTTTACACGCGTTTTAAATTTTATTGCCGAAATCGCTTTTTCTCGCCGAGATAAGCACGTTTTCTGAAATGCCGCTCTCCCGTCACTCTGGTTAAAGTGTTATGAAAAAAAAGGCTGTTGGGGGCTAGGGAGTATCGAGTTGATCATTATACATGAAGAAATAACCAATTTCATCGTTTGGTTTATGTTTTACACGCGTTTTAAATTTTATTGCCGAAATCGCTTTTTCTCGCCGAGATAAGCACGTTTTCTGAAATGCCGCTCTCCCCGTCACTTCTGGTTAAAGTGTTATGAAAAAAAAGGCTGTTGGGG